>NC_056599.1:37629673-37684883 GCF_018340385.1 Cyprinus carpio
TCCGACAAAAATACCTCTCCGCTGTTTTGTTTCATGGACAAAAAACCACTACGTCCTAAAGCATGCAGTTGTGATAATGATTTTTCCAGTGTTTGCCATCAGAAATACCAGTTAACAGTTTAAAAAAACTCATAAAATTTTTTTATACCCAAGTTGGTTTTTTTATGCATGTGTTTTTTTTCGAGTAGTTTTTGTATTTAATAAAGCCCCACTGCATCAAAAAATTTGGGTAAATAAATAAAAAAAAAAACTTTACGTAGAAAACAAAAATTTTTTAAGACCCGCACTTAACATTAGCAAAAACAAATTTGTTTTTTTTAGTTTGACTTAAATTGTTATTTATCATAATGTTAATGATGCAGCCCCGCCTCCGGAGCCCCGGCAGAGAACGGTCTGTAAAAACAGGATAAAAGAAAAACCGGGAAGTCACTCTGCCCTTCACGCCCTCTGTGGTATTTATTCGTCAATAAATTCAGGTACATACATTGTTTTTTAAGCTTTGTTTTCTATTCTGTTTGTCTCTTTCTTTTTTTTCATACTTAATGTCCGTATTACAATAAATTTTTTTACCTTTTTTCTTGTCTTCATTTACCTTTGTTGACCCCCTGAATCTCCCAAACATTTTTTACCATCAATCAAAATATTTATAAGACAATAAAATTTTAGAATTAGATTTACCAATATTTTATATTCTTTAAAATATTATATATTTAAATATAACCAAATACATTTTTTTTCCCCCAGGGGTTTCAAAAATCTTCTTCCCCTTTTAATTTTCCCCGGGCCCCACGGACAAACCCCCAATGAGCCACCAAGAATAAACCCCCTTTTTCACACATTAATTGAACGTTAAAAATTTTAACCAAAAACAATTAAAAATCTATTAGTTAATATAATATCACTGGGAGCAATTTAGACCCTTTTCCCCTTTAAAAAAAGGAGAACTAATTAAAAAAAAAAAAAAGTTAAAACCTCACATTCACAACTCAAAATGAAACCCCGGTTCTTTTTTTAAAAGGGTCCCTTATATTTCCGTTTTTTAAAAAAAGGAAAAAAAAAAGGCCGGGGAGAGTCTTTATGCCCCCCAAGCTCCTCTGTTGGTATGAGGAAGCATGCGCGTTCCCATCCTTTTCGCGATTCCCCCCCCGAATTAAAAATAAAGCCCTTTTTTTCTGCCAAATAACCCCAATATCTTTTTTAAATTTTGCACACACTAAAAAAAATAGGTAATCATTGGACTTTAAAATAACGTTCCCGAGAAAAAAAAAAAAACCAAGGATACTTTTTGGTGTACACTCTCAAAAAACCTGCGGGGTTTGGTAAAAAACACCCAATTTGGGGGGTTTTGGCAACCCAGCGCGGTGTCAAAAAAAGGGACAGAACCCACACGTGGGTTTTTTTTAAACCCAACCATTTTGGGTCTAGAAATTTTTAAACCCCAAGCATGTTTGGGTTGTTTTTTTTAAAGGGGTTTAAAAAATTCCCTACTGTTGCGGGGTTTTAAAAAACCCAAAATAGGGGTTTTTTTTAGCACTTTTTTTCAGAAGGAGGAAACCGACTGTATTTAGAAAAATAATCGATTTTGCATATGTTAATGCTTTTTTTGGGGCTCAGCCCGCTTTGCGCCTTTCCCCCGGAGAACCGTACCTCCCCCCCGCTCAAAAAGCGCCCCTGCTGGCAAAAAATAAACTTGGGAGTCCCGCCACTAATTGAGTGTAAGGCGGGGGAAAAACACTGCATTGCAGGCTAAAAGAACCCAAACGTAGCCAAAACCCCACAATTTTGTTCTTTTTAAAAAATCACTTTTACCCACAAATAAAAACTATCAAAGGTATTTTTTAAAAAAACAAAAAATCAAAAGTAACTGCAGAAGAAAAAAATGTAGAAAGTAGGCTTTAACCCAAGTTCAAAAAAAGCTTTGAACATTTTTTGAATAAAAACTTTTAAGATAAAAAATTGGATTTTGTTAATTTTTATATTGTAAAAAAAAAACGAACACCTATTCTAAAAAAAGTACATTAGTTAAGTTTTTTTTCCAATATTCTACCCATGAAGTACACAAATAAACCACAACAAAAAACTAAATTTTTATAACAAAAACAGACCATGTGTATGAATACAGGAAAATTTTTTAAAAGCAACACAGATCAAGTTTAAAACAAGGGTTTTTTTACAAATTAACACTTACGTTTGTTTCATAGTCCATATAAGATCATGCATCACCGAACTTTCATGTTTCCTTTACAAAACGATGTATCACAAAACCCATCAGCACAGCATTGACATCTTCCACATCCAGGCAGCTCTCTTAAAAAAACGCGGCATCTTTAGAGGAAAGGACATTTTCCTCTGACCAATTCATACCCACCACCTGCTCCATCAGTGGCCTAAAAGAGAAACCTTTTGAAAAAAAAAATATTACTTAAAACCATTTTCAGATAGAGGTGTTTTCACATGTAAGGATAGGTTATAGTGGGGTTTTTTTTTCAACATGTTTGGGTTTTTTTAAATGCTCTAGAAGGCTAAATGGCACACAATTTGAAGGCATGTTTTTTGTTTAAATAAATTATTGTTTTCAAAACTACTTCTTTACGAAACTTAAAAAACAGACGAATTCACATACCTCACAAATGTTCTGTATGGAGGGGCTCTCGGGTTAGCCCACAAAAAATAAAAGGTCAAATTTACCCCTCCCCCATGTTTTCCAGCCCCCATCAAACTTGCTAATTTTTGGAACCAAAAAAATAATTTATATTCTCTTAATTTTTGTCCTCCATTGCTATCGGGGGAACCAATTTTTCTTTTTAAAGCATACGTGTTTTTCAATAATTTAAGATTTATTAATTTTAAAAACCCGGGAAGGTTATTTCTACAAAACCGGGATTTATGAGGTTTAAAAAAATTGATTATCTAGATCTAAATGGTTAAAAAAAATTTGAGAAATTAAAAAAATATTTCTTTGTGTTCTAAAGATAAAAAAAAATTTTATAGGTTTGGGAATGAATGAGGGCAAGTAAATTTTTTTTTGTGTGAACTATTCCTTTAGAAAGGAAGCCAAGAATATGACTCCTCCAAATCAGAAAACCCCAAAATTGGTTTTTTGGTTTTCTGCATGAAAAACACAGACATAATGGTTTTAAAAATGACCAATATCGCTGTTGCATCAAAATGTGAGTAAAACAGGGACCAACAAAAACATTAATTTGCTAAAAAAAACTTACTAAATCTCAAAAAATGAGCTCTCCTATGTTCGGCTTTCCACATTAAAAAACAAAAAACAAACATTTTTTTACCTTATAAAAAACAATTAACTTTTAAATTATAATTCACTTCCCTTTAAATTCTCCGCCCTCTTCAAAAAGCTAAACACGGCTCCTCCTCTCCCCAACAGGCTTCGTGTCCAAAACTCCAAAGTTGCTTAGTTCGCAAAGAAAAAGGGAAATCAAGGTTTTTCAAAAAAATAAAAATGTAATCATACGCTTTTTGCATAAAAAGTGAAAAAAACAGCAGGACACAACATAAAACATTAATTTGCTAAAATAACTTACATAAACCCAAAGAATGATGCTTCCTATGTTTTCTGGCTTTAACATCTACAAAAACAAACTTTATTTTAGTTTTAGTAAAAAAAAAAAGATAATTGAAAAGAATTCTGAAGTTTACTCGCCTTAAACCCGTCTGCCCTCTCTTCAGAAGAAGCTGAGACACACGCCCCTCACACAAGCAGGTGTCTTTAAACTCTCGGCGCGGGGAAAATGAAAGACACGCTCAACAAGTCTGAATATTTACAGGTAAACAATTTTTAAAAACAATTACTACGTCAACCGCCTCAAAAAATCATGCAGTTTTTATTACATAACGCGGTTTCCATTAGGAAACTAACGTACATTCATTTTAACCGTGAAAAATAAGAAAAATTTAACATGAGTGTTAACCGAAACCATAAACCGTCTATTCAACCTCAAAAAAGAAATGCAGATACTTGAGGAGAAACACCTGAGAAGACAATTGAAGATACAATTTGGAAATCAAGTCAAAAACAGTTTTTATTGATTTAACACTTTACACCATGTACACTCTTTCAAAACAAAATAACATATTTAATAATGTATTTGTAATTATGCCATCAGCAAGTAAGGCAAAGACAACAGAGAGGCAAACTTCATGAAATGTTAGTACTGGAGAAAAAACCTTCGGAGAAACCATTATTATTTAATTATTTGATTTAATCCCACATTATCTAAATTCTAATTAAGTACAAATTAATTGTATTCAGTTGTGTTGTGGGCAATATACAGACCAGTACATTAGTGTTAAACTCATTTTTACCACTGAAATAATGAAAATGCCTGTGCCACCCCGAGTTGCTGCACTCAGATCTTCAAGATCTTCAGATTCAAGACATACAAATGATACCTCATGTCTTAAAAAGAATCAGTTGATAATGTTGTTATCTTATAAGTTTTATATAGGAACACTATCATTCAGTAGTAAACTGAAAATGTATTTACCATCATAAAAATTTCTGTTGAGGTGATTTGTTTAATGAACATGGGAAATTAAACAATATTTTGATGGCTTTTATTGCAATTACAGCATTGTATTGTATTTATACATTTATTGAAATAAAGGGAACAACAGCTGCTCCTCCTTACACTGGTTAGTGCAGTGGAGCTGAAACAGAACAAAACCAAACCACAACTATGAACTCTCATTTCTGTCTAGATGGTGTTTTAGCTTGATATAGCTTGATATAGTTTGACACTGATATATTTGTACCTGTGAACAAAGTTTTTAATATTCATACTACAGAGACACGGGATGGGCATTAAAACACATGTAATTGATTATGATTTCAGTTATGTGCCTTTTTGGTACGTATTTATGCCTTGGTTAAAGTATTTGATTACCTGCTGAAGTAAAATTCAATTTAACCATGTATTTACAAACCACTTTTTAATGTGTTTTTATTAAATAACACGTGTATCTTAACACTATGGTTGTCTTGAACAACAGGGTCAGTGTCTGTAGTCTCACGAGCCTTAAATACAAGATAACAAGTAACATCAGAGACAACAGAAAGTAAAACATTCATAGTCCAGTAACGTTCTCCTTATTTCAGTATCACTAGTGTTTTTGATTCACTAAAACAAACGTCTCACAGTCATTGTTCAGTAATTGTATTACAGTTGTCCACATTGTATAATTTATATTTATATAAATTATTTACATTAAAAAGAAACCGACTCGAGTCATTTGTTGGAGAATCAGACTAAACTTCTCACTGTATGTTTCACACTTTTGATGAGTAGTGACAGTCAGTAAAAACCCTATTAATTTTTTTTTTCTTTATAACATTTTTTCCCGAAAGATGTGCCTACATCAGACATTGCTTCATGGTTTACTGCAACTGCAAGACTAAGATGCCAAAGAGTAAGTACTTTAGAAAGACAAACCGGTTGACTTAACTAAGACACATTACTAAGACGTTGATCATGCTACGATGCTATATAAACCACAATGCAGTGTGAAGAGAAGTTCACAGAGTGACTTTCAGATCTGTTTTATTTTGCTTCATCTGCAGAATGAGAAATGTTAGTAAAACTAAACGCATAAGAATTTTAATTGGTGGTGCTTTTTTAAAATGGTGAATGAGAAGCATCAATACTGTTGGCTTCATATGTATGGTGTTAAAGGTTATCACCACAAATGCGTCAGTTTTCACCATGTGAACACCAGAACTCAGCATCTTCTCACATCCAGTCAGAACCACAGGAATGTGTGATTCAAAAAGGGTTCTTCTATGGCATCGCTGTGAAGAACCTTTAAAGCACCTTATTTTTAGGAGTGTAAGACCTCAGTGAAACAAGACACACAAAATAAACTGCACAGTCGGCTACTTCTGCCAAAGGAATCAAAAGAGCCTCTTTCCGTCCATCTGGCCCGATCTGAACCATTAATTATAACTAAAGGGGAACAATGCTCAGTTGTATGTCATCATTTAAGATAAGTGTTTTTGCCAGATACGTGTAGCCTATTATAAGCCGTCTATGTTTTTTGTTTTTTCACTTAATTTAGGAAGTGAAATAAAGTGGGAGGTTGCAAGTTAGGGACAGCGATATCTTTATATTATTTCCATAAAACTCAAGATTTGGACTAATTGCGGGTTAATTATTTTTAACATGTTTTTTTTTTTTTTTAATCTTTGTTTTTTAAATATCTGGGCAATGCCAGCATAACTGACAGTAATCAAAAACGACCAGGTTAAAACAGCGCGGGCAGGTATTCCTGACAGGATGCAATTTGTAACACAAACGTAGTGATCATCATGGATATATTATCCTTTAAGACAGATGCACTGAAGACACAAAGAGGAGAGAATAGTCGCACAAGAAGAGAAAATACTGTACCAGACAGAACAAATTCATTGAAATACTGTAAGAAAACCATAATTGTGGAATTAGGGTGGGGTTAATGTGGATGTATTTCTGAGGAGGACTGACTGGCTTCCGAAAAGTTTTTCGATGGCTATTTTCTTTTTTCCTGGTACCATGGTTAAAACACATTAAAGAAGTGTTAGCAATAACTCAGGAAACGCTAGTGTTCTATAAGCGCCACTGCTGTCAGCCGATTGAATTTGCATTTTCATCAGATATCAGAAAGAGCTTACACGCAGATGGAATTCGTCCTTGTGTGTCAGGAGCTTCCAGTACAGAAAGTACAAACATAGGCAGGCATACATATAATTAAGGTAATAAAACTAATAATAAATAAAGAGTAATAATAACATATTCATTCAGCCCGTCTGATGTTTTTGTTTTGTGCAGTTGCTTCATGTTGCATTATATTTTCGGTGGTTTATTTGGTTTGTTCAGGTTAGTTTGGCCAGTAACAGAGCAAAATAAACATTTAATAAATGTAAAAAAAAACAAACATATTAATAAAATAAGAATAATAATAATAATAATAATAAGAAGAAGAAAAGAAGAAGAGAAGAAGAAGAAGAAAGAAGAAGAAAAGAAGAAGTAATAAGAAAAGAAGAAGAAGTAAAAAAAGGAATAAGAACTAAATAAATTGGCCCACGAGTATGGGAATCGGCTCATTTTATTGTAAATAAATAAATAAAATAAAATTGGAATCGGTCACGAAATATCCTGATCAGTGCATCCTTAACTGGAATAGAGTTAGACCTACCTGAAAGACCTGAAAAAAGCATGGTTCATTTCAGTTTTATCTTTGAACTATTGTACCTATTTGTGCAAAATGGTTATTGATTTATTACAATAACAATGTTACAGTCAACAATGAAACAATAAGTCTTAGTTTATTGATTGATTTATGATTGATTGATTGTGTCAAGGCCTGTGAAAATTTTGCCAGGGCAAGTAAAAAATTTAACCACTGGCCGAAACTGGACCCAACAGAAAATGTACGGCCCCTCGTAATGTTTGACAATGCACACTTGCCACCATGCTTGGGACTTTGTATGTTTTATCTTTAACTGTAAAAACTGCTAAATATATTCAGCCAACACTTCTAACTACTGCTGCAGATTGTGTTAATCTGGATTTAGTCTAAATCACTTAATGCACAGCTGTATTGGTTGACATTGGTTATTATGGCTAGCAATAGGTCAGGAACAATTTAGCAGATCACTTGCATAATTTTTTACACTCACATTTGTCATTTCTTAAACAATACATATTGGATATTAGGGGCCTCTTAGACAAAACTTTCTTCAAATTGTGAATGGATTATGTAGAGAGACCTCCGTAGAGTCAATGTTCACTCTACGAGGTACAGAAGCTGTTACTACTGGGGCGGTACTTTTCAAGAGGCACACCTTTGTACCTAAACAGTCCATATTGTACTTAAAGATACACATAGTACCTAAGTGTAAATAGTAGTTCCTAAAAGGTTAAAAGGAATGTACTTTTAAAAGGTACTGCCCCAGTGACAGCTTTTGACCTTTTTTGTGTAGAGGCGATCTGTAGCTTATTTTGACAGTTGACAGAAATGACTGAGCTGGGTTATCTAAAACCAGGATGTAACATTGGCATTTGGTCAGTGCTGAGTTATTCTAAAAGTTGGCAATTTATAGCTTGCCATCTTGTGGCTAATTTTCACAGAATTTGGTGCACAAATATAAAAAAAATTTTGCACAGTGACCAATTTTTCATAATGGTGGCCATTAGATTTATTAGAAGTGAAAAAATAATTGGCTGCTGCCAGCTGTTTTTTTATGTCTTCCAGTCACATTACATGATGTGTTGTTGATGTGTTGAATGTGTTTTGAAAGAAGACATTTTAAAGAATGTCTCAGTGTGATTTTCTCTCTTTAATTTCTTGGGTTACATAGGTGACCAAACGTGCCATTTTCCTAGGACACGTCCTGGCCAGGATTTCTATATTGCCTAAAATATCACAGGTTTTGGCTTTGGTTTAGCTGATTTCATACTTGAAGGTAATGATCGTTTGACCAATAAACATGCAGGCATTGTATATGTAATCGACCAATCGTGGTGCATCAGAAGGTGCGGATCTACGCGAAACAGTCAAAGTGATGCAAAATGCGTGTCACAATTAGTGTTGGACTTGAAGCAGGCACTGAGCATACCGATCGGTGTATGACATCAAAGTACCGTGAGAGCGATTCAAAAGCACAAGCTATCACGGTACTTTGTCATACACAATTGGTCTGTGCAGTGCAAACAAAGCCAAAACGTGGATAGTTTTTAGGCAATATAAAATCCTGGCCAGGACGTGTCCTGGGAAAAATGGCACGTTTGGTCACCCTAGTTAACATTAAGGGCCACTGAGAGCAGCTAGTAAATTAGGTTCGGTAACTTTTAAGAGAAATGCATCCAATATAATGTATACACACATCTAATTTTTTCTCAACAAGAAATCTCACTTAAAGGAGCTGTATGTAAGAAATCTATTTCAATTAATCATAAAATGGCCCTGATGTGTCACTGGACATTAAGAAATCATGTTCATTTTCAAATACTTATATCACTGACAACCGTAGTCCGGCCAGGATATTGTCATTTAAAAAGTGGACTTGCAGCCCTCAACTGATGTTGATGTGTCATTTTGTTGTTTTTGGGCCTGACGCGCCTCCCTCCACCTATCTACCAATCACGAAGTCAGTAGTGTTTCGGGATTCGTGTTGCCAGCTTTGCTGTAACCTACCCGATAAAAATGTCTAATGTTACTAAATCAAAAAGACCTCGTTATAATTCAGAAATTCGTCGTTACAAAAGTCCGAAATAAAACCAGAATTTGTATTGGAGATGCTTTTGAAAGATGGAGACGGCTGAAAAACAGAGAAGGAATTTGAACACAGACGCCAACGTTGCTAAAGTTTCTCCTGGACAACCCCCCCCCCCCCCCCCCCCCCCCCCCCCCCCCCCCCCCCCCCCCCACCCCCCCCCCCCCCCCCCCCCCCCCCCCCCCCCCCCCCCCCCCCCCCCCCCCCCCCCCCCCCCCCCCCCCCCCCCCCCCCCCCCCCCCCCCCCCCCCCCCCCCCCCCCCCCCCCCCCGGTAAGATTCATCTATGCTTGGCTAACTTGTACTTGATGTCAATGGACATTTCATATATTCATGACAGTCGAACAAAGTTATGCATGTTTGTGCAAAGTAACATAACGTTAGCTCACATGGGACGTATGCTAACATTAGCAATGCATTACAGGAGCCCGTTTCTCTGTCATATGCTGAGACGCCGAGGAAAAAGACAACAACATTAGCCACGCCCATTATGGCAATTGGAAACGTAATTGAGACAGTAGCTAGAACTAACAGTTACCGTTCTGTCTGTCACGTACGAGCATAAATCTTTACGATTATACTGTCACATACGAGCATACATCTTTACGATTATATTTAACTAATGACAATTAGTACATTTTTTAAATACATAATTACTTATCAAAATATCTCTCATGAAGCATTAACATAAATAACAGGAAAAAAAAACTTACTGTGTATGTCTGTTCGTCACTTGCCATCGGAAGCTCATTGAAGCAGCCTACGTTTCTGCTGATCCTGCAGCTCATCTGGCAACCTCGAGTCAGGGGGTAGGGGAGGGGATACACCGCTCTACAGTATTTTTATAGTGATTGCAGTACCAGTTTAGGCCACAAATCCTACATACGGCTCCTTTAAGGTTATCATACCGTCAAAATCTCATACCGGTCCATGCCTAATCTAAATCCGGACTAATTGTGTAACTGATTAATTTAATTTAACGTATTGTGTCTTTTATTCTTATGTCCTTAACTGATTCATATCAAAGGCTGCTGAGAGAATTCACAGAGTAAAAATTTCATTGTATGGTGTAGCAGACTGCTTTTCTGTATACATGACAATAAACTCTAAAATCTTGAAATTTGATGAAACATATGAGGGTTTAAAAGCATTCTCCTAATGTGTTGTATGTACGTTTTTGGACTTAAAAGCCCTAATGGAGTAGGTAATGGCAAGTAAACTCTAGGGATAAAGTTACTGAGAACAGAGAGTATACTGTATATAAAGAAAGAGTGTCCTGTAAAGGTAACATTACTGTGAACGATAAGAATCATCCTATATTACACTTTTGAATGGTTGCCATCTGGACAATGATAAGTGCAGTTAAAAATGTCAAAATATGAGGCAGAGCATTGCTATCATGGACTATAGTAAAAACTAGCTATAACACAGCACATAAGCTGTAATTGAAATTATTTAATCACATTATGGTTTAAACTTGAATTGTTCCCAATAGATGAAGGAAATAAAAACATATAGTTAATCATACCCAGCATGTATGTAGAATGTAACCTGAGAGAAAGAGAGACAGAAAAAGAGCAGAGCCCCAAGAAGAGAGCCAGAGAAAAAAAGTACCAGAGAAGCAAAAAAGACAGAGAACTTGTTACAATCTTCTTCTATCCCTTTCTTGACCTTGTGACTAAACACCAAATGTGAAACATTTAAAACTGACCAATCAACGATCACGGCTTTCAACACCGTGCTAAAGGTGTGACGATTAAGACACCCCGATGTATGCACAATCTACAGGCTTTAATCTCTCCATCAGCAGCTCTGTGCCTTTAGCAATACCTAATGGCCCTTTTGTGACAGAAGCTAGGTTTGGGACAGGAAGGCAAAAGTCTTTGTTTTGATTTTCAACCTTACACTCTCAAACTTGCTATTAAACAATCTCTGCAAACAACTCGTATGATTTTTCTTAATGACACCAAACACACAGTTGTCCAGAATCAATCTAGAATGTAACAGTGAGAAAAGATTTGAGGGTGTGTATGATTTGATCTCTGATCTCTGCATTTCTGTTTCTTCATGTATCTCAGTCAAGTTTCATCATCAGATATCATTGACTTGAGTTCTTTTACCCATTTTGACTTGACTTGATGTGTATTTTCTCTGTTCATCTAAAGCTCTATATATGTTGCTAAGGATCTTTTTTTCCAAGTCTGCACGTTAACCAAAGTAATCTCTATTGATGAGAGACAGTCTTTTAACTTTTTTTCATTTTGGATGTTTAAAGAGGAAGCTGCAAATAAGAAAGCTTTATTGTAATAAAGATATAACAAAGTATAAACATTACAGAAAAGCTACAGTTTATAATTATAATTGTGAACAATTATATTAATTTCTAAGAACAACAAGCAACCTACAACAGAAGTCAAAACCTTTTGAATAATGAATGGCTTTTAATTATTATTATTTATTTATTTTTTTCAGTTATTTGTCATTACTAGAGAAGCAGTTTTACAATCTAAATATTAGACTAGAGGTCTTTATAAACAATGAAATATTTTAAAGCTAAAATAGCTAGACAATTCAACATTCACTATATACAGAACACAACTTCTTCCAACCATTTCCAAACAAAAGAGGATCTGAAACTTTCACAACAGTAAGAAAAAAAAGGCTTTATATAAAAATGCTATATCATTCTTTCCCAAGTAATGATGTAAAGGTCCATAAAGATTATAATTGTATTCTGAAAATATAAACATCCTAAGACAAACAAGCAATCTACAACAGAATTCCATAACTTTCTAATTAATAAATTTTCATGGCTTCCCGTGTTTATAATTGAAATGCCCATGATTGCTGAATAAGCTTCGCGTCAGGGTCCTGATCACCTGTCGTCGGGGTTTATTCTGAGAGAAACAACCGGCTGGATGTACATTATCCCGCTTATTACACGGCTACTTGCCACATAAGTAAATAATTAGACGCGAAAAATTGATTTGAGTTGAAATATTTGAACGCAAAGCTTCCGTGAAGACAAAATGATTAAGGCAATAAAATAATTAAGACAAAAATGTTTTAAAACCTTACCAGTTTGTAAATTCTCTTATAATCCATTACAGTGTACAAAACAATCGTAGCAAAAATGGCAGCAGCTGTGTTTGTATGAAACGAGAGCGAGTCCGCAATACCAGGATGACATAATTAAATAATTGTACACCATTTTGAATCAAATGTAATATTTTATTAGCTAGACAAATGCAAAGCTTCCACCAAGAAAAAAAAAAAATAGTTCAAGCAAGAGTTACCCGATGATCCTGTGTTTATTAGCTTTTTACAGGTTGTTATCCAGGGATAACATACCTCGGAATGTCGCGACTGACCAATCAGAATCAAGTATTCCACAGAGCCGTGTAATATTGAGTTTTAAAAATCAAAGTTGAACAAAGCTAGAAAAAAAAATATATTCATTATATACATTAGACAACTTTTCCAGACCTGGACATTTAAAAAAAAAAAAATGCCTGGTATTTCCAGGTTGTCTATTGCCATTACAAATACATTTAAAATCTTGGTCACTAACATTCAAAAAAAAAGGCCTTAAGCTGAATATTCTGTCTCTCTTTCAGTCTAATGGTGAGCTGCTGCTGCTGCTGATATCAACCAATAAAAATAAACTCTGTGCAGCACTAAAAGATAATCTACCTTTCCTTTTTTTTTTTTCCAGTGTTTAATCAGCTCATTGCTTTTAAATATTAGCATGCATAACTATTGAAGCACATGAATGACTGTGTCACTAATATTTAGTACAGATACATCTATTGCCATTCATCAGCCAGTATCACAAAGATGATAAAGCATTGATGATCCAGCTCATTTTCCAGCTCTTCTCAACCTAAACTCATCAGCATCCTGGTACTGAACCTTTCTCTTCCAGGCATTTATTTAACCTGAGCATACGTCACTTCACTAGATCCAGCACCTGAGAATATAGAAATAAATTTAAAAATACTGAAATGCATATTTTTAATTTTTGTATATTTCATTTTATTCTTAGATTCTCGATGCTTGTAGATGCAGTTTTCAGTGGCACTTTGTGAATTGTGACTGATGTTTTTACTTTAACACTCACCTTGATGGGTCACCAGGTTCAGTTTAGAGTAAACAGTGTCAGAACCTTCGCTGGTTTTCCCTAAAAGATACCAACAGTTACATTAATATCACTAGTGCTAACTGTGTCTTCAACAGTGATATGAAATACATAATTATATTTATAATATCTCTACAGCTTCTACAGAGAGAATAAAATAATTTTATTTTAAAACAATTACCTCAGAATCACGTATTGTAATTTAGCATGCAATGACCTTCAGGATCAGTGTGAATTTCAACAGTGAACAGCCACAAACAGGTGTTTAGAAAAAATACTGTGGTGGTATTTGTTGCTGTTTACTGATGTGGAAGAAATTAAAACTAAAGGGGCTTTTTATCCCAGAGGTCTTTAGCTCTGCTACACTACTGACATGATCATAAAACCATTGTTTCAGTTTACCTTTGTTTTCTTTATTTATCTTCTGTTTCTCTGTAGACTTGAGTTCAATCTCAGCATAGGTGACGTCAGTAGGTCCGCTTACACTATCTACAGTGAACAACAAAGAAAGGAATAAGACATTTGTTTTTAATAAACTTGCTCTGCAAATATCACAGTGAAATGTAAAACAAAGATGGATTTGATTATTTAGAAAAGATCTACTGCCTTAATAAACATGATCAATATGACATAATTATCTTCTGCAACATCTTTAGTTACCTGTGCTATATGTTTTTATTAATTGTTGCATCAACAGAGTCGTAAATACATTCCTTTAATAAATTAATTCATGAATTAATTCACAATAATAATAAAACCTACTGTCATGCATCTTATTAATTTAAGCCCACAGAAAAAAAAAGTAGTTTTCATGTTGACACTGACTTAAAAAATAAAGCAATCAGCTAAATATTTATTGTGCTATTAACATTCTAAATTAGATATGATATATGTTGTTATGCATTACTGATAATAAAATAAAACAGTATGACATTTAACTGATTGATTAACTGATTTATGGGTTTATGGTTAACAGGTAAAGACTGACCAGACAGCAGTGTGCTGTTTCCCCGCTTGACTCTGGTTCTGTTCTGATGTCTGACTGCTGTTCTGCTGTCGACTGACTCTAGAGGGAGACTGAGATCTTACACCTAAACACACCAATGATTATATAAATGTTCTGAGGAAATAAGATAGTCAGAAAAATGACTTTAATCTCCTTTATGCATACATCTTTGGTAAATAATATAGTGCTATAATTCATGATCTGAATCTTCACCACACATTGGATCTGTTCTAAACCCCAGTGAGCTGCTTCACTGCCTACTGTATGTAGACCGCATCCTAACTGAAACAGAACGTGATAAATGACTCATTTGAAGCACCTTATATATTCACTTTACAACTCATGAAACATTCAAACATTGGAGAGGCTGAAGAACTTGACTTCAATTACATTAATATTTATTGCCATCAGTACTTTTCAGTATTGAATAAGTAACAAACATAGGCTTGTTTAAGTTTGTCTCCCAAACTGAAAAAAAGCTCACAAGGTTTAGGATCAGAGTTAGTGTCTACAAATGTGTCATTAAATTGTAATGTCAGATGATGAACCTTTGTTTTTTTTCTGTTCCGCCACAGCAGGACCAAGAAGACAATAATCAAAATGTGAAAGTCAGTCCTGCAGTCACTCCAGCTATCATGTGACCATCAGATCCTGAGGCTGCTGAAGAAGAGAAACATATATTTAGATCCACATTCCTGTAAATAAGACAGGAACATTTCAATAGTCATCACAGAATTTTTTTTTTTTTTTACTCAGACTCTCACGTTGTACAGTGATATTAACAGGATGATAGTTCTCTCCAGATTCAGACTGACACCAGTACACTCCAGTGTCTGATGTGATGGTGGAGCTGATTGTACATTTAGATCCTGTTTGTGATCCCCTCAGTGATGATGAACAATCTTCCAGCTGCTCATTGTCTGTGTATCTTCTCACTCTCCATCTATCAGAGTTACTCTGGTCCTCACAGCTCAGAGAGAGAGAGACAGATGTGAAGTGTTGAGTTCTGTTGGGACTGATGATCAGAGAGACTGGAGGAGAAACACCTGAGAAGACAATCAATTCTTCACAAACATACGGTGGACTGAGGAGGAAGTTTTGAATTCTGATACTTAGAGTATGTTTTTATCTTACATCGACCTATGAAAAGATCAAGGAAAATGTTCCTACTGGTATTTGAACTCACCAGTGACCCATAGTGGTTGTGTGTTGCTGTAGGTTGTGTTATATGCTGGTTTTTCCTCTCTCTGATCTGCACACATAAACTCCTGTGTGTTTCAGAGCAGCAGAACTGACAGTGTAGTTTCCTCCAGCTCCTCTGCTGCTGTCTGAGAGCAGCTGATAATGATTTCTGTCGTCTGTAAATAGTGACAATGTTCAGTTATCACCTCAAGGAGATATTTCTATCTGATCTGACCCCAATCAATTAGTCTAATTAATATATTCAGGTTGTATACCAGGTATGGATCATGGACCATGTGGCCCTCCATTACATATTTGGGTCAGAACATGCAGATGCATGAATCTTCATTTCAAAATATGTATTATAATTTGTTTTCTTGCTATACCAAAATTCAATATGGTCAATGATCGTAATATTGATTTCAATTTTGTGTTTGGTCAGATTTCACTGAAAATTTCAGACTTAATTTGTTCTGTGGTGTTTATGTCATGTTTGTACACAGAACAGAAGGTCTGGCTACAACATTGAATATCTGGGTGCTGAAGGTTGTGTAGCTTGTTGCTACAATAAAGTGTTGTGTAGAATTTGAACTAGTGACCAATAGCTTTGTTCACTGCTCAGAAAACCCGAACTGTAGAGAGTCTGCAATCAAAAAGGGAAAGTAAGGAAGTCCCTGCCAGAATCAACAGATACGACATTTGACCTGAATGATGTTTTGTACGGTGATCACACGTAACTATAGAAATTTATCAAAACATCAGATTCATCTGCACAGATAGCAGCACCAAAGGACATCTCGTAACATGCAATTTTGTGTTTAACCACAGCTGATGATAGAGATGACAAAGTACCCTACAGCTTTAAATAATCATTTTGACTTGAGTAAAAACTAGCTAATTTACACCACATGAAGCACATTATATCTTACCTGATGAAAACAGTAGAGTGTACCAGCTGAATGTCCAGCCTGTAGAGGAGCCTTTAACCTCACAGATCAGAGTCACTGGATCTCCTTCAGTCAACCACTTCTGTGGAGAAACACTTAAAACTGTCTGGGGTCTATCTGAAATACAGAAATCACTAATTAATAAGATGTTAAACTTGTGTGTGTTTATAAAGAGATAATGAAACTCACCTGATACTGTAAGTGTAACTTCATCACTGATGTTTGATGTTCGTGATCCTCCTCTCTCTGCTCCATAACAGGAGTATTTACCTGCGTCAGACTCAGTAACAGAACTGAATGTGTGTTCCTGATCACTGAAAACACTGTCTGAACCGTCTTTATACCAGCTGTACTTCCAGCTAGTGACTCCTTCACCATCAATGTCACATCTGAGAGTGACTGTCTCTCCTCTGAATACATGTTGATCAGGTTTAATGCTCACTTTGACTTTTGGTCTTTCTGTACAACAACAATTCACAATGAAAATAATGTGTTGTTTTTTTACAGTATAAACACAGTTATTTTATTGTAAAACACATTCTAAATCAAGTAAGACTTTAGTGTTGTTCTTTATAAACTGTTATAGTCACTTGTTCAGTGTCTTCATCTTCCATCAAAAATACTTGCCGTATAGTGTTGTCTAAAGACCCGGTACTTCGGGTACCAAGTCGGTACTAAAAAAATGAAAATGTCACGGTACAAGGTTTCTTTAAGTACCGGTGATACAGAGTACCTGGTCAACCCAGTTCTTGACGCATACAGCGCTATGATCTCCGCGAAGCAGAAAACACGGACGGAATCTCAAAATCCAGTAATGAAACTTATATTTTAATATGGACAGTCACGGAATTTGTCAAAGTTAGCATAAATTAATCAAATCAAATCTCCATATGGATCAGTATCTGTAAATGTTAAGCCGCAAAAGTTGGTTGAAATATGAATCCTGCATGTTCTGCGCGTCTCTGTGAATGAATGAATGAATGTCAGACGTGCGGGGTGTGTTTACTACAGAGACTGAAGCGCGTGACGCTTGCAGTAATTTCAGCAATCTGCCGTCTCAATGAGGACATAAATACATAAACAAACATCACCAGAACTGTTCTGAGTCACTTCACAAGCATTTTTACTGTTTCATTTAAGTAAAACCAGTGTCAATTTAAAGGTATTCACCGCAACCCAGGGTTTCCCACACATTGATTTATTACAATATCAAAACTGACCGCCACAAATAGATTTTCCAAAAGGCTTTGACTTCAGTGAATAAACATGAGCACTGCACGTTTCAAAATCAAAAACCAAAGCAGGTGTTTTTATATCACTGTATTTCCGAAGGAAATCGACTGTATTTAGAAAATTCTCGATTTCATTTTCATTTTGCATGTAATGCTTGATAAGGCAGCGGAGAATCCTGTATCTCTCCCGCTCTTAAAGCGCCTCCTGCTGGCAGAAAATGAATTTGCATATAAATGTAGATATGGGGCGGGGGAGTGTAGGCTGTGGGAAACACTGCAACCCGTCAAAATAAAAGTTCATTTTTACATAAAGGCATTGTGCTAGAAATATTACTATTATTTAGTAGAATGTATGTGATACTGCTACTACTGTTGAAAAAATTAATAAAAATCAAACCTAATGGTTAGAGAGTTGGACTTGCAATCCAAGGATTGTGAGTTTGAGTCTCGGGCCGGCAGGAATTGTAGGTGGGGGGAGTGAATGTACAGCGCTCTCTCCACCTTCAGAAATAGTGCAGGACAAGTTTAATATTATTTTAATGTTGTGGCCGATAAATATTAAAAATCAATCATAAATGGCTGCCCACTGATCCGGGTGTGTGTTCACGGTGTGTGTGTGTTCACTGCTGTGTGTGTGCACTTTGGATGCGTCACTTTTTTTTTTTTTATTCCGAGTATGGGTCCCCATACTTGGCTGTATGTCACGTCACTTTTTTTTTTTTTATTTTTTTTATAAAACTTTATTTTTTACAGAAATAAATCACACAATATTTCTTCCATGTTTTAATTTTAATAGCAAATACCCTTTATTTAACAAAAAATTAAATGTGTTTAAATTTCATTGATTAAAAGACAAATTAAATTTGGGTGAAACTTGTTTACTGTTTTTCATAATTATATAACTTGTAGAAAAACTTTAAACACAGTTGTAAATAAGTATAAAGAATGGCATTGGCTTTATTTTTAGTGATAAAAAGTGTGTGTTTTTTTTAAATTAGCATATTTTTGTGTTTTGCTACAAAAAACAATGGATTTTCACTGGAATACTGAAATTTTGGTACCGTGACAACACTACACTGCAGAGGATCCACTTGCCGTATATTATCACTGTTACTGGTTCACTGTAATTTGTGTAAAGTCCTCTTTGTGCTCTGCACCTGTACTCTCCTCCATCAGAGACTTTAACTGAATTGATTGTTTTAGTTGCAGCTTCAGTAGATTCAGTGTTTGAGCCTTTTATCCAGATAAACACCCATCTAACCCATATTTGATCCACCTCACATCTCAGAGTAACTGAGTCTCCAGTGAACAGTGAACTCTGTGGCCACACAGTCAGAGTTGGTTTGGGAATATCTGTCAATATAAGGTCATTGGGAGTGTGAGTTGTGAATGTTTTTCAGCAGATCTCATCCTCTCACTAGTAAATCATTAGTGCATTTTAATTTCACAGACAATGGAAGAAATATAGCTGCTAGCACCAATTATGGAGCTGAACAATGCCAACATTCACTTGAGACAATACAAAGAGTTAAGGACAACAGAGGTTTAATTTTAAGGCAACCGTAAGGCGTTTAAATCAACAACCCAAAGCTTAACACATTGTGCCACACCACCTGCAGCAGTCACAGAGACACACCAGTCACTGAAGCTTTGCAAAGGTACAGCAGTTTATGTTAAAATTTTAAAAAAACTGGATAAATTAGTGTAGTTTCTGACCAACAGGTGGTGCTGTCCAACCAATGTGGTCTACACATGCCTAGAATACCTATGAATAATATTCAGTGCTGGAGACTAACCAACACTGTCATAAAGCAAAAAAAAATAAAATTGTATTACACCCTCCAAATATCTGGCCTCAGTGAGATTGCTTTGATTGACTCTTATGGGGAGAGATTTTTTTTTTTTTTTTTTTATCTATATAAGTATCTGATGCGCTCCTCCCGAACCTTGTTAATAAAACATTATATAATCAATACTTGGTGTACTGTACATGTACACTGATACATTGTCACCAAGGAAAAGTATCGCTATACTCTTCTGTATCATTTTTTCTCCCCACCCCCTTTTCATCATCACAGCAGAGAACTGTTTAGGAAACGTCAAGCCAACAGTCTGAACACAAACAGAGGAATAAATACACTCTTACTAACTGTGTACTAGTGAATATCTGCTTAAGACAACAGAGACATTAACTATGAAAAACAAACCAACAGATCTGATTACAAAACACACACTGAATGACTGAACAAACACTGATCTACAACACAACAGAGTACATTTCTCTTCACAAACAGCACTAACTGCACACTTCCTCTCTCAAACTCATCTTTCACTCACAGATCATGGACTAGAGCTGGGTTTGAAACTCTGAGAGCAGCATGAAAAAAAAAAAAAGCAGGAACACTAAATCACTTTATCCTAATCATAATATAAGAGCAATAAACGTCTATAAATTATAGAGGAAGATTTCAGTAGTGTTTATTGATGTACAGTCTCACCTCTGACTGAGATCCAGCTCTTGGGTGACTCTCCTCTCTCTCTGGGTGTTTGCAGGAGTAGAAACCCTCATGTGACTTTGAGACAGTAGAGATGATCATCTCTGTAGTTTGACTCTGGATGAGTGATCCATCTTTATAGAAATCAGCTCTGAGGTTTGGTGAATGTTTATATAAACAGCGTAGAGTCAGAGAATCTCCTTCAGTCACAGGATGAACAGGACTCTCCAGAATCACATCAACTATGTGCTGATTGTAAACATGAGCTGACAAATAGTCAGAATATAGTATGAATACATAAACAATGTGATGACAATAATAATAAATAATAATAATAGTAATAATAATAATGCATTTTATTTAGAGGCACCTTTCAAAATGTAAAATCTTTATGAGCGAGTCATTAAGTTATGAATCATTTTTTTACTAGTAAACTACAATTAGACTACACCAATTTTTACTAAAAAACAACATTTTTTAAATTACATTTTTTAAACTCTGATATTATTATACTAGTTATTTTGTTTAGTTGCCTGTTTTTTTTCAGAAACATGGTGGGAGAATAATGATATCTATTTTAAAAATAAAATATTGATACAATATGTAGTTAATATAAATATGAAAAATAATACTTCTTTCTAAAGAAATTTGTGAACTATATTTGCTCAATAATGTTCATAGCATTTTGAGTTTGTTCAATACTCTTTTTGAGTATGAATAAATATTTTCATTCTCAGAGTTATTTTAAATAGGACAAGGACAATCAAGACTTAGATAAGTAATAAACTGTATTTCTAAATCAGTAAATCTGCTAATATTGTCTTAAATAAAGTCTGATGTTGTAAATTGTAATTTGTGGCCCTTCATGTTTTATGTAGTTTAAAATGCGGTCCGCTTGGCCTCTGAACTTCAGTAGCTCTGGTCTAGCGGATTCGTTGTCATTTTAGGAATAAGATTGTATGTGTGACTGAATCAAAATCACAATCCGCTCTTTAAATCTGAAACTTAAAACAAGGGCTTTGAGAAATGAATGAATACAGAAACAGACTCACTGTGTACAGTGATATTAACAGGATGATAGTTCTCTCCAGATTCAGACTGACACCAGTACACTCCAGTGTCTGATGGGACGGTGGAGCTGATTGTACATTTAGATCCTGTTTGTGATCCCCACAGTGATGATGAACAATCTTCCAGCTGCTCATTGTCTGTGTATCTTCTCACTCTCCATCTATCAGAGTTACTCTGGTCCTCACAGCTCAGAGAGAGAGAGACAGATGTGAAGTGTTGAGTTCTGCTGGGACTGATGATCAGAGAGACTGGAGGAGAAACACCTGAGAAGACACTTTCAGCTACAATTTGGAAATCAAGTCAAAACAGTTTTTTATTGATTTAACACTTTACACAATGTACAATGTTTCAAAGCACCACCTTTTCATTAAAATATGACAGTTCAAATATCTGAAAATTCATAAGTTATCACTGAGTATTTCTAGTTAAAAGTTCATAAACAAAATTACAGCTTAATATATTTGTCATTATGCTGTCAGCAGTGGCGGTTCTACATTGAATCACTCCCTGGGCGAGACCCCCTTCGTAAAATGATATTTTATTCATATGTTATGCTATGTCCTCTGTAGTGGACACTAGGACTCAGTTGTTTAAAAAATAAAATTACATGAAATTATATGTATAGGCAAAACAATGAGATTTTTTTTCAATCACCAATAACTTTTTGGGTTTCAGGAATTTTTTTTAACAAAAATTTGTATAAAGATGATTCTCAACTATGTTATGAAAGATATAATGGAATGAATTAATACACCATTTTACTTTATGCAATATGTGGGTAAAACGGCCATAAATTAATATTCATATTCAATGCAATGTATCTATACACAGTGTCAAATTTGCATATTAATGTGTTCTTGGAGCAACATTTAAATGAAAAAAAGAAGTGTAATAATTGGAGTAATAACTGGCAACATTTAAATAATAATATCTAATATTATTATATAATTTATTTCCATATTCACTTATTGTGTCTCCAAAAATGCCTGATAAACATGATTTAAGTCCTGATGTCCTATACAGTGGACATGTATGAAATCAAGGCCCTGTTCTGTAACAGAAAGTCAGTTTTTTGATTTGAAACCCCATAACGTTTTGACAAAACGTCTGAGATGTTGGTTTATAAAATACAATTTGAAAAGTAGTCCGATTTAAATTATAATTACACAGATTTGAAAATTCCTTTGGCTAATTACAGGGCCAAACGTTACCCAAATGATAGAACTAAATAATAACTCAACTTGTAACAGTTTTGTTACAAAGCACAATATTATGGTGAAATTAGATCTCGTGTTTGTTGAGTTAAAACAAATTATTGTTGTATAAGCATAGCAAGCATCATAGCAAAAAGGCTAACAAACTTAAGGGGGTCTCTCTCTCGCGCACGTTCGCTCTCTCTCTCGGATACACTCGCTCTCTCTCTCTCTCTCGGCGTTCGCGTCACTTTTTGTTCAGCCCGGCGCCTCATACACGGCAGCTTCTCAGCAAGCAAGGCGCCAATTTGCCAATTCCCCACACAGTGAAATGATAGATAATAGGAAACCGCTTCACGGCAGCGGCTCAGAGGATTATTATTATATTTTTTTAACTGCTCATGCCGCCCCCCGTGCCGGGCGATTGCCCGGTTCGTCGTTCGCCCGGGCCAAGAACCGCTACTGTCAGCAAGCACACCAAAGAAAAACTGTGACAACCAACAAAAACCCTCAATAAGATGCTGGAAAAAAACATCTTGGGAGAAACTAGACTTGACTCAGGAGTCGGTTCAAACTAAACAGTGTGAACCTTGTACTATTTATAGTTAGCTGAGCTTGTATATTAATTAACTACAATATAATTATAGGCATTTTATACTAACAGATATTAATCAAACTATAAAATAACTGAACATTGATCTATATATGATCAATCACATAAAAACTGCTGAAAAAAAAAACAATCCATAATTTATCAATCACATAAAAAAAAATAAAAAATTAATTTCATAATGGAAACACTCTTTATTAAAGGGGTCAGATTACACATTTTATTACACCTATTTGATTATTTTCCCTCAATTCACTTATCTACATGTGCCACAATAGATATATTTTGTTTTTTTTATGAAAATTTTCCACCATTAGAATTACATGTTTTACATTTTTGCAGTAGTCAAGGTTATAGTGATTAGTTTGCTCTGATTGTCTCTGCTAGTAGAGACAGTATAACTGCACGACAGCAAAAGCATCTTTCTCCATTTACACCATTAAAAATAGATGTTTATTATGATGGAATATAATTTTAAGGCACACCAATCTCTAAAAAGATCAAGGAAAATTTCAGCACTGTCTCATTCGTTCTGTGATTCAGTTTGAACTCACCAGTGACCCAAAGTAGCTGTTTGTTGCTGTAGGTTGTGTAATAGGGTGGTTTTTTCTCTCTCTCTGCTGTGCACATATAAACTCCTGTGTGATTCAGAGCAGCAGAACTGACAGTGTAGTTTCCTCCAGCTCCTCTGCTGCTGTCTGAGAGCAGCTGATAATGATTGCTGTTGTCTGTATGAAGTGAGAATGTGCAGTTACCTCAAGAAATGATCAGTAATTTTTACATGAGTCTTATAAATTACATTTGTTGGTATAATCAGTATTCAGATTGATTACATTTTTTAAACCTGTAATATATTTTATGAAACCACTTTATTCAGATGTTATTACATGAAGCACATTATATCTTACCTGATGAAGCAGTTAGAGTGTACCAGCTGAATGTCCAGCCTGTAGAGGAGCCTTTAACCTCACAGATCAGAGTCACTGGATCTACGTTCAGTCAACCACTTCTGTGGAGAAACACTTAAAACTGTGTCGGGTCTACCTGAAAATACAGATTTCTTTCTTTTTTATTCTTCTTTTTTTTCTTTAACTACAGTACAGACCAAAAGTTTGGAACATTACTATTTTTGATGGTTTTGAAAGAAGTTTCTTCTGCTCATCAAGCCTGCATTTATTTTAACAAAAATACAGAAAAAACTGTAAAATTGTGAAATATTATTACAATTTAAAATAATTGTTTTTAAAATTTATTATACTTTAAATTATCATTTATTTCTGTTATGCAAAGCTGAATTTTTAGGATCATTATCACATGATCCTTTAGAAATCATTCTAATATGATGATTCATTATCAAAGTTGGAAACAGTTCTGCTGCTTAATATTTTTTCAGAACATGTGATACTTTATAGGATAAAAAAAAAATCATAATAAATCAGAATATTAGAATGATTTCTAAATGATCATGTGATAGACTGGATGTTACATGTGACACTGAAGGCTGGAGTAATGATGCTGAAAATTCAGCTTTGGCATCACAGGAATAAATTTTTTTTTTTAAGTATATTCAAATAGAAACCAATTATTTTAAGTTGTAATAATATTTCACAATATTACTGTTTTTTTCTCTGTATTTTTGATCAAATAAATGCAGGCTTGATGAGCAGAAGAAACTTCTTTCAAAAACAGTAAAAATAGTAATGTTTCCAAACTTTTGGTCTGTACTGTATATAGTACATTTTGTCACTAAATGTATCATTTTGGGCTAAAACAAAAAAAGAAAAGAAAAAAGATTTAGATTGTTTATATTCAGGTTCATGTTTGTAAAAACCATTCAGTTTTCACTTTGTTATTAAAAACTTTTTTCGAATGATTGAGCTAACGATTAGGAATGGCACAGAATAATCATCATAATAAATTTCATTATGGCACAGCAGATACATTATGGCAAAGTTATTAAACAATACATTTTAGGGTCTCTCAAGGTAAAATAAGAATATTATAAAAATGCTTAATAGCTGTAGGCTCATTTACTTGGAGCATTACCTACGTCAGGTAAATCATTACGACAATCACTAACCATGACACAATCTATAAATTATTTTGCATATTAACAATTATAAACAGAATCAGAATCAGAAAGAGCTTTATTGCCAAGTATGCTTGCGCATACAAGGAATTTGTTTTAGTGAACTAATCAGAATCAGAATCAGAATCAGAAAGAGCTTTATTGCCAAGTATGCTTGCGCATACAAGGAATTTGTTTTAGTGACATAAGCTTCCAGTACACAAAAGACAACAACACACAGTCAAAAAAATAAAAAATAAAAACCCTTTGCAGATAAATAAGTGTATAAACAATTGTGCTATAAATGATAATGGAATTGGATTGCGTAAGATGCAGGGATGTACTAGGATGAAGGGGTAACAAATAAATATAAGGATATTGCACATTTTTATTGTATAAGTGGGGAGCATTTACCTGTTCATGAGGTAGATTGCCTGGGGGAAGAAACTGTTTTGTGCCTGACTGTCCTGGTATTTGCGGCTCTGAAGCGCCGGCCAGATGGCAAGAGTTCAAAGATGGGGTAACTTGGGTGTGAGGGATCCAGAGTGATTTTCTGAGCCCTTTTCCCCACTCTGGATGTATACAGTTCTTGAAGGGTGGGCAGGGGAGTACCAATAATCCTTTCAGCAGTCCGAACCGTTCTCTGTTGTCTTCTGATGTCTGATTTTTGTAGCTGAACCAAACCACACAGTTATTGAAGTGCACAGGACAGACTAATATTTTCAGACTAATATTTTCAGAGTCGCTTTAACACGAAACAGGAAACTCATGATATTCAATATATGCTCCGCCCAGTGACACGAAATATCTCTGACACCGAATATTTCAGAACACCGGTCCTCGCGTCTTTTCATTCGGGCACGAGCGAATCACGTGTCCCACCACTCCCGCACCCAAAACACTTCATCAGTTCTGTAGTTTACATGTAGGCTACAGTACAATCAAAATCTTCAACCTTGAACTTAAAACCAAGTTCAACTCTTCATCATTTTTCTTAAGAATCGAACTTGTTTCCTAAAAGACCCCACATGTTTAAGATGAGGAGATTTGCAACTGATAGGAATCATTTTTTTAATCGGTGACACTAATTTTCCATATCTCCCTAGCTCTTTTTCCAAAAGCTCATTCTTCAAAAACAGGGGTGCATTCGAAATAATGACCTTTTTTACAGGACTTATCATTGACAGAACTGGTGTGTGTGTCATTAATGGTAATCTCGCTCTCAAGCAAACGGTTTACTTTATCCATACTCATCCAAAAAAATGACAACTGCACTATTCATCCTGGAAGCCAACTTAATACTTTCAAAGCCAACAAACTCACCTACCGCGAGACTACAATCGCGTTAACTTCTGAAAACTAAACTGCTCTCCTGCAGCCATGCTGACCAGCTACGCCGACAGCCACCGCCTCCAAGAGAGAAAGAAAACTAAAAACCACTAAGGGAGAAAGATAATGTAAAGAAATTTTTGAAAACTCACACACTGCACCACACTCTCGAACAGCACTCGCCACGCTCACACCACTCACACACACGCAGAGAGAGAGAGAGAGAGAGAGAGAGAGAGAGGTAATGCTGAATCACTCCATTTCTATTTTTATTTTTATTTTCTATTTCTATTTCTATATTATATATTTCTATTTCTAGATTTATTTTAAAACATATTGGTATACTGTACATGTACACTGATACATTGTCACCTAGGAAAGTATCGCTATACTCTGCTGTATCATTTTTTCCTCCCACCCCTTTTCATCATCACAGCAGAGAACTGTTTAGGAAACGTCAAGCCAACATCTGAACACAAACAGAGAAATAAATACACTCTTACTAACTGTGTACTAGTGAATATCTGCTTAAGACAACAGTAGGGATGGGACGATACACTTAAACTCACGATACGATGCACCTCGATATGCCAGGGTCACGATACGATACGTCACGATACGATATCAAAATACCATAAAAAAAAGAAAATATTACTGTATAACAACTTATTTATTTTTGTTTCAGCTGCACACAGGGAAACACAAGGCCTAACGGCCCAAACACAAACAAGAACACTCCCTTAGTGCTGCTCTAATCCTAGGTTAAGTTATCTCAGGACTGGTTCTTCTTCAAAAAAACTAACATATCAACATGTTCTGGTTGTAATCAGTGATCTTTGAGCAGACACAATGTCTCCTGCTGTGGAAAAGACACGCTCACTGGGCACTGACCGTAGCAGGAATGCAAAGGTAGGCTTTGGCCAGGGGGGCAAGTATGGGGTAAGCATATGCATTAACTTTCCACCACTCAAGTGGACTACTGTTGAGTGGGATAGGAATCCCATTTCTGTAGGAGAGTATCTCCATTTCAATCCCTCTGCTGGACTGCACTGTCTTTCAATCCTTCACTCCCTCCCTCTCTCACAGACACACGCACACAGACGACTCTCTCTCTCTCTCTCTCTCTCATCGACTAATAAAAAAAATAATATGAGAAATAAGTTTTCGGGCTCTGGCCTACACATACAGAGTTACACACACGCGCAGGGCACCTCATTTTTTTTTTTTCAATAAAAGTTAGCCTACCTGGTTGCGCTGCTCATGAAGTGCTGAAGCTTTTTCACGTATTCGGGCATAGACGGACTCGCGTTGCCGTCTTTGTCTTTTTTAATGAGAAAGCCAAAATACTGCCAGACATATGACTTGTATCCAGGCGGAGCGTCCTCAATTTCGACCTCATTTGACTCCATGGTCGGCTGTTTGGGGGCAAGGCAGTTGGTGCTAATGCTAATAATATTTGTTAGCTCGCTGCAGTGTTGTTATTGCAACATGCGCTGGCTTGACGTTACGACGTACCGCACCGTTCCCCGGATATAATTTTTTTTTTCATTTAGTTTTTTTACCCTGCCACCATAGACTGTATGTCTGCCCCATATACATACACACAAATATAATACACTAAATTATTTATATACTACGCAAATCATGCAGCAGTGCCATCTATCTTTATTTCGCGATCCATTTTTTTCGACCTCGATGCGTTTCGTCACGTTTTGTATCGCGATATTTTGTCAAACGATATTTCGTATCACCAACTGTCAACAGAGACATTAACTATGAAAAACAAACCAACAGATCTGATTACAAAACACAAACTGAATGACTGAACAAACACACTGATCTACAACACAACAGAGAATATTTCTCTTCACAAACAGCACTAACTGCACACTTCCTCGCACAAAATCATCTCTCACTCACAGATCATGGACTAGAGCTGGGTTTGAAACTCTGAGAGCAGCATGAAAAAAAAAGCAGGAACACTAAATCACTTTATCCTAATCATAATATAAGAGCAATAAACATCTATAATTATAGAGGAAGATTTCAGTAGTGTTTATTGATGTACATTCTCACCTCTGACTGAGATCCAGCTCTTGGGTGACTCTTCTCTCTCTGGGTGTTTGCAGTAGTAGAAACCCTCATGTGACTTTGAGACAGTAGAGATGATCATCTCTGTAGTTTGACTCTGGATGAGTGATCCATCTTTATAGAAATCAGCTCTGAGGTTTGGTGAATGTTGATATAAACAGTGTAGAGTCAGAGTATCTCCTTCAGTCACAGGATGAACAGGACTCTCCAGAATCACACCGACTACAGAAACAGAGGAAACATGAGCTGATTGCAAATAGTCAGAAAAGTAATAAACTGTATTTCTAAATCAGTAAATCTGCTAATATTGTCCTAAATAAAGTCTGATGATGTAAATTGTGATTTGTGGCCCTTCATGTTTTATGTAGTTTAAATGCGGTCCGCTTGGCCTCTGAACTTCAGTAGCTCTGGTCTAGCGGATTCGTTGTCATTTAGGAATAAGATTGTATGTGTGACTGAATCAAAATCACAATCCGGCTCTTAAAATCTGAAACTTAAAACAAGGGCTTTGAGAAATGAATAAATACAGAAACATAGACTCACTGTGTACAGTGATATTAACAGGATGATAGTTCTCTCCAGATTCAGACCGACACCAGTACACTCCAGTGTCTGATGTTCCGGTGGAGCTGATTGTACATTTAGATCCTGTTTGTGATCCCCACAGTGATGATGAACAATCTTCCAGCCCCCAACTGTCTGTGTATCTTCTCACTCTCCATCTATCAGAGTTACTCTGGTCCTCACAGCTCAGAGAGAGAGAGACAGATGTGAAGTGTTGAGTTCTGCTGGGACTGATGATCAGAGAGACTGGAGGAGAAACACCTGAGAAGACACTTTCAGCTACAATTTGGAAATCAAGTCAAAACAGTTTTATTGATTTAACACTTTACACAATGTACAATCAAAATAATATCTGAAAATTCATAAAGTTATCACTGAGTATTTCTAGTTAAAAGTTCATAAACAAAATTTACAGCTTAATATATTTGTCATTATGCTGTCAGCAGTGGCGGTTTCTACATGAATTACACCCTGGGCGAGACCCCCTTCGGAAAAATGATATTTTTATTCATATGTTATGCTATGTCCTCTGTAGTGGACACTAGGACTCAGTTGTTTAAAAAATAAAAACACAAGAAATTATATGTATACAAAAAAAAAAAGATATTTTTTTCAACAACCAACAACAACTTTTTTTTTATATGGATTTTTTATTTTTTACCAAAATTTGTATAAAGATGATTCTCAACTATGTTATGAAAGATATAATGGAATGAATTGATACACCATTTTACTTTATGCAATATGTGGGTAAAATGGCTATAAATTAATATTCATATTCAATGCAACGTATCTATACACTGTGTCTAATTTGCATATTAATGTGGTCTTGGAGAAACATTTAATGAAAAAAGAACTGTAATAATTGGAGTAATAATTGGCAACATTTAAATAATATCTAATATTTCATAGGAATACTGATGTATAATTTATTTCCATATTCACTTGTTGTGTCTCCAAAAATGCCTGATAAACATGATTTAAGTCCTGATGTCCTCTATAGTGGACATGTATGAAATCAAGGCCCTGTTCTGTAACAGAAAGTCATTTTTTGATTTGAAACCCCATAACGTTTTGACAAAACGTCTGAGATGTTGGTTTATAAAATACAATTTGAAAAGTAGTCCGATTTAAATTATAATTACACAGTATTAAAAATTCCCTTGGCTAATTACAGGGCCTAACGTTAATTACTGAACTGATGGAAATAAATAATAACTGAACTTGTAACAGTTTTGTTACAAAGCACAATATTATGGTGAAATTAGATCTCGTGTTTGTTGAGTTAAAACCAAATTATTGTTGTATAAGCATAGCAAGCATCATAGCAAAAAGGCTAACAAACTTAAAGGGGTCCTATTATGCTCTTTTACAAGGTCTTGATTTTGTTTTTATTCGTGACATGTATTTATAATATTATGAATGAAATGTGCGTTATTTGGAAGAAAGTGAGGTGTGACTCCGTTCCCCTTTCCCTTTTTTTTCCTTCTCACACAGCTTCTGTACACGGCTATGACTTCGCGCGCATTTTCGGTCTCTCTCGCGCACTCTCAGACTGACTCGCTCTCTCTCGGATACACTCGCTCTGATTTAATGGATGTGTGACAAGCTACATAGGTGGCTACCTTCAGCTCAGCTCTCTGTCTTGACTCGTTCTGTTTGGAGACCGCGAACCCAATGTCTGTAAGCCTCATTGAGGAGAACGGTGCTGCATTTTTTTTATGTTTCTCTGTGCTAGCATGTTGTACGAGGTCCGCATGGTGTGCACGTATTTCACACTTACATACTCTGAACAGTGCTTTTGAGTCGTCCCCCACGACGGGTTGAATCCATTCTTTTACTCCTTTCTCCCGTATTTCGCCCACTTTGTCTTAGGTATTTGTTCCTCCAAAAAACTCTCCGACAGTCCAGTCAGTCACCATCAGTCGCAACTCGCGCGCATTCATTTAAAGTTTTACGTCGTTCCCCTCCACTCCCTTGTGCGCAGGAACCCATATAAATCCTACTCTTATGCTCTGTTGGTTGATTTTAAAAATGATTTGATTAATTTCATCTAGTAGATCCTGTCTACATGTAGACTTTCCACTCTGAATGCATGCTAGTGAGCGGCCCCAAAGCAACAAAGGAAGAGGGACTGCCTAACCACATAGGCAACTGACTACCCATACATCACGGGTGCAGAATTATTGCTATCATTTCTGCTGAAAAATGGCCAGATGGTCTGTTATCCTTTTTTTATATTAACATTATACTTTAAAATGTGGACTGCAACCCCTGCTTTCCCAGTCTGATCTTTTGATGCGTCTGTGTAAATCTGAACTGTGTCATCATAATTTATGTCAATATATTGCTGAACATTTTGATATATCCCTGATTTAATTATGTTCTTAACTTCCAAATCTACTCTGGGAGAACAAAACATGGCGCTGTTCTTCAGGTTTACCGGTTTTGCATCAATTTGGGAAACAGGTGAACTTCGGAACAGCAGCACATGAAATACCGAATTGAGCAAAATTATGATATCGTACCGTTTTAAATATAATGGATACCGGTATTTTTCCAGTACCGGTATACCGCACATCCCTAAGTGATTAGTTTGCTCTGATAGTCTCTGTTACTAGAGACAGTAACTACACGACAGCAAAAGCATCTTTCACCATTAAAAACATAAAAAAAATATGATTAAAAATAATCAAAATAAATTTAAGGCACACCAATCTCTAAAAAGATCAAGGAAAATTTCAGCACTGTCTCATTCGTTCTGTGATTCAGTCTGAACTCACCAGTGACCCATAGTAGCTGTTTGTTGCTGTACCATGCGTAATAGACTGGTTTTCCTCTCTCTACTTCACACACATAAACTCCTGTGTGTTTCAGAGCAGCAGAACTGACAGTGTAGTTACCTCCAGCTCCTCTGCTGCTGTCTGAGAGCAGCTGATAACGTTTACTGTAGTCTGTATAAAATATATTTTATGAGTTACCTCAAGAAATGATCAGTAATTTTAAAATGAGTCTTATAAATTACCTTTGTTGGTATAATCAAAGTATTCAGATTGATTACTTTTTTTAAACCTGTAATATATTTTATGAAACCACTTTATTCAGATGTTATTACATGAAGCACATTATATCTTACCTGATGAAGCAGTTAGAGTGAACCAGCTGAATGTCCAGCCTGTAGAGGAGCCTTTAACCTCACAGATCAGAGTCACTGGATCTCCTTCAGTCAACCAGTTCTGTGGAGAAACACTTAAAAACTGCTTTGGGGACATCTGAAATACAGAAATCACTAATTAATAAGATGTTAAACTTGTGTGTGTTTATGAAGAGATGATGAAACTCACCTGATACTGTCAGTGTAACTGCGTCACTGATGTGTGATGTTCGTGATCCTCCTCTCTCTGCTCCATAACAGGAGTATTTACCTGCGTCAGACTCAGTAACAGAACTGAATGTTTGTTCCTGTAGTTCACTGAAAACACTGTCTGAACCGTCTTTATACCAGCTGTACTTCCAGCTAGTGACTCCTTCACCATCAATGTCACATCTAAGAGTGACTCTCTCTCCTCTGAATACATGTTGATCAGGTGTAATGTTCACTTTGGCTTTTGGTCTTTCTGTACAACAACAATTCACAATGAAAATAATGTGCTGCTGCTTTTACTGTCTGGATGAACACAGTTACTTGATTGTAAAACATACATCAGATGAGACTGTTACAGTCATTTATAAAAGATCTGTCAATATACAATCAATGGGAATTTGGAAACATGAATTGTGAAAGTTTTTCAATAAGTTTTCCAACTGTGTTAAATCAAATTAAATTGTTCTTGTCTTAAAATGATTACAGAGTGAATGTAATAAATATATCTGTTGGCTTTGATAGACTTATGTTTTTGGTGTCTTTTTTGTCACACCTCATAATTGTCACTTGAATAATTCAACTTGTTTAAAGTGCATTTATAATCATAATTAAATGTAAGTAATTCTCAGTTGGTTTGTAACAGTTACTGTAGAATCACTCGTATGTGATGAAATACATGAATCAAATTCACTCACCTTCAGTTTGTTCAGAGTGGATGTTTGAAATCAGCACTAAAACACAAAGAGAAAACTCATTATAGTGTGAACATGGTCAACTGTGTATTTTACAGCATCTTATAACTGGTCTAGAGCTAATGGCTTCTGTACGAGTGTAATCCAATTAAAATATTTAAGATTCAAAACTCAAAAATAGTGTGTACTTTCTGAGTCTTGAGTGAATTTCAGTTTTAAGGAATTTTCTTTAAAAAAATAAACTGTTCAGGGAATAAGAACAAAGACAAACTCTTACTAACTGTGTACTAGTGAATATTACAGCAACAGCGACAATAAGTGTAAAACAAACCAACAGAACTGATTCCACAAAGCACAAAACTGAATGACTGAACAAACACACTGATCTACAACACAACAGAGTGCATTTCTCTTCACAAACAGCACTAACTGCACACTTCCTCTCTCAAAATCATCTCTCACTCTTACAGTATATCCTGGACTAGAGCTGGGTTTGAAACTCAGAGAGCAGCGAGAAAAGAAAAAAAAATCCAGAAACACTACATACCTTGATCCTTTTTATAATATAATAGTAATCAACATATTAAAATACATGAAATACATAGAGAAAATAATACTCACAGAGCACAAGAGGAAGTTGTCTGAGCTCCATGACTGAATGATGACAGACAGTTAAAGACACAGACAACCTGCGGTCAGATCTTTAGAAACATCAGGACAGATTCAAGACGCACAAATCTACTATGTAATTTACCATGTATTTAGTACCTCATGTGTGACAGAAAATCATTTGATGTATTTGATAATCTTGTAACATGTTTTCACAAAATATCAAACTTTTTCTAAAGATTTTCTACAGAAATGTTGTCAAGAATCATTCAGTATCAAATTGAACAATAATTATTTGCTATTATGAAAAGTTATATTCTGGTGTGTTTAATGAACAAGGAAAATGAAACAATATTTTAACGTCTCTTTATTGTTATGGTGGTAATCGCTGTATTGATAATTATGTATTAATATGGAAATAGTGAACAACTGCTGCTCCTCCTTCTCTGGTTAGTGTGGTGGAGCTGAAAGAGAACAAGCCAAACCACAACTACGAGCTCATAACATTAAAACAATCTATCACACACTGACACTAATTTTTACCTAGCTAAAACAGTTTAATATTACACACAAACACAGACAAATAATCAAACACAGACAAGGGATGGACATTAAAACAAATTTAATGATTATGATTTCAGTTAATGAATCCATACTCTTAACAGTTTGATTATTGATTCTTATAGCTCCCAGACGTCTGTTTCAATTGTGTAAAAAGGTCTTTTATTGTCATTTGAACAGTTTACACATGGTTGTAAAAGCACTGCAGTGTGTGAGATACTGAAGACTCTGAACAACAACAAAAGCACAGCGATGCCAAACACAGAAGAACAATATAACATGACAACAATGTCTTGTCTTTCTTGCTTAAGTTTTTGATGTCTTTTGAAGGAACAATTTATTGTGTATTTACAAACACCTTTAATGTCTTTTCACAGATTTTTTTACAATCATAACTGCAGACCTAACAAATGAAAATGTCTGATTAGAAGAAGGAAAAAAGAACAGTCCACTGTATCAAAGACTTGAAAAATACTAAAGTGATATTATATTCAAGAAATGTTAGTAAAACTAAACACATAAGAATTTTAATAAGTGGTGCTTGAGAAGCATCAATATTACTGTTGATTAGTGTGGTTAAAGTTTTTTTATATATATTTGATTATATATATATATATATATATATATACATTATATATATATATATATATACATTATATATATATATATATACATTATATATATATATATATATATATATATATATATATATATATATACATACATATATATCCTTATTACAATTTTTCCTCAATTGCTTAGACACAAGAAACCATGATATAAGCCAAACGTCACAAATGAAACACCATTTTCTAAAGGATTTCTCAGAACTATTAACACTATTCTTGAGTTTCACAACTTTAAATACACATTCAAGGATGGGTGTATTTAGCTTTGATTTGAAATAAAACAGTGCATCCTTGTGGTGCGGATGACACAGAACACCATAAAAAACATACGGTGATATGAAGAGACACAGAGGAGACCGTTGACAAAGGAATTGTTGAATAAAGTTGTTATTTTTGTTTTCTTCACTTACAAAAAGTGTACCTGTCGCTTCATTTAACCCAGATTGCACATCTGATGACAGATGGAGTATTCTGATGACGACTTTCATACCTTTTATGGACCTTGACAGTGTTATTTACTTGGCAGTCTATGGGACAGTCACAGGCCTCCAGGTTTTCATGCTTAATATCTTAAATTGTGTCCTGAAGACAAACAAAGCTTTTACGGTGATTAATGACAACATTTTCATTTTGGGGTGGAGTATCCCTTTAATGGAACAACTTGTAAGTAAATCAAAACAACTGTGAAAATTTATTATTTCCTTTTTGAGTGTTGTAAGAATTTTTAAAAAATCAGGCTTTAGGGGGTTAAAGGTACAGGTTGTAGGACCTGCCACTAGAGGGTGCACTACCAAAACAATAACATTAAAGGTACAGGTTGTAGGACCTGCCACTAGAAGGTGCACTACCAAAACAATAACAATCGCGTGGTTTGATGACGCTAAGAATAGCAAATACAACAATTTGGCATACATAGCAAACCCCAGAAGGAATAATAAATCATGGATTTAACGAGAGTTCAACGATTTGCGCGATGAGGTACGTAGCAAACGCGAGTTCAACGATTTGCGCGAGTAGATTACATACAAAGTCCTAATAATCCTGCCCGAAAAGACAAGACCATAAAAACATTACAGTTCACATCTGCAGTAAGAATTAACTAACAGACATGAATCCTAAAAACGAATAATGTCCGATCAAATCATGACTTTTCACTTTAAACCTACCTCTGACGTAAGATTTAGACCAATACTAAACACAACTCAAAGATCATTCAACGTCAAACATTAAAGCACGAAAAAGCACATTTTAGTTCAGCCTAGTCTTAAAACTGGGTGTACGTCCAGCTGGTGCAACCGGCCCCAGGTGAGTGCAAATTCACAAACACTAACTACCTCCACCACTGTCTTCATTGTATCTAAAATAAAGTTGGCATGACTGTTTAACGTTTTTTTTTGTTTGTTGTTGTTTACATGATGTCAACATGAAAGAAACCATTCATGCTCTCCAGTGTAAGTGTGTGAGGAGAACTGTTCTTCAGGACATGAAATACAAGTATTAAGTGTATTAATAGATCTGAAATAGGGGGGGGGGACTATGACGTCAGAACCACGAAATTTAATTCGCTGCGGTTCCTTTGAGATTTCCTGTGTTTTTTTTTTTTTTTTTTATGGGGTTTTTAAATTTATGAATAAAATAAAGCCTGTGGTAAACAACTTATACTTCTACGGTTTTTTTTTCTACAGTGTAAACTGCACACACTCACAGCCTAAACCTTCTTATCTAACTACTTATTAAAAACATACGTTTTTAAAAATGAACATAACTGCTTCAAAATTTGTATTTTGGGTATGGATGTGTGTAATTTACATTGCACAACAAAACATAAAAGTATCGTCAAGTTCTGTTTATCACAGGCTTTATCTTAATTGAAAAACCCCATTATAAAACCCCATAGGAAAATCTAGAAGAAACCCACGGTGAATTACTCTTCCAGGTTCTGATGTTATAGTTACCCCACTCTATTGGCAGTACATATAAATGTCTACTTTTAGTCTCTGAAGTTAAAGTTCTACCCTCTGTGCTTATTCCAGGAGGAACTGGGCGAGACAGTCACTGACAATCACTGACACAAACACCTCTCCTGCTGATTTTGTTATCATGGACAATGAAACCACTACAAGTCCTGCAAGCACTGCAGTTGTGATGATATGATCTTCCAGTGTTTGACATTCAGAAATACACAGTTCACACAGTTTAAAAAAAAAGCTCAATAAAAATTTTTGTTTAGCCACAGTTGTGCGTGTTTTTTATGCATAAGTGTATTTTTTTAGTTAGTAATTGTATTTAATAAAGCACTGCTGCATCAAAATAATTGGTAAATGAAAAACATTACGTATGATAAACAATAATTTTAAGTACACTGCGCTTAAACATTAAGCTAACACAAATTTATGCTTTTTATTTTCTTAAAAAAATTTGCTTAATTAATTTTTTTTGATGCAGACCCCGCCTCCGGAGACCCGGCAGACTGATTACTGTGTACCTGTAAAAACAGGATAAAATGAAAAGACCGGGAGAGTCACATCTGCTCCTTCACAGCTCCTCTGTTGGTATCTTTATTCAGTGTACAATCAATTTCAGATACATACAATTGTTTTTAAAGCTTTGCTTCATATTCTGTTGTGTCTCTTTCTTTCTTTTTTCATCACTTTAATGTCACTGTATTACAATAAATCATTTTACCATATTTTCTTGTCTTCAATTTACTCTTTTGTTGACACCTGAATACTCCATAGACATTTTATACACATCAATACTAATATTTATAAAGACAATATAACTTAGAATTAGATTTACTCAATATGTATATATTCTTTACAATATTATATATTGTAAATGATAACACAATATACTATTTTTTTTTCCCCTCACAGGCGAGTATCTATAATGGAAGAACATATACAGTGTGCTTTTCTAATCTTCCCTCAGTGCCCGGTCACGTGACCACCAAGCGCGCCAATGAGCCTACCAGAGACATTCAACCCTCTATTTCACACATTAACTTGAACGATTAAACATTTTATAACCAAAACACAATTAATAAATCTATATAGTTAGATATAAATATCACTGGAGCATATTTAGATCCTTTTCCTAATATTAAAGAGAGAACATACATTAGGAAAAACAAAAAAAGTCGTCATAAGATTCAACACTTCACATTCATCATACATCATACGAGTGCAACCACGGTTCTATATTTTACGGTTTCCCTTATAATTTCCGTGCTTTTACCTGTAAAAACAGGATAAAATGAAAAGGCCGGGAGAGTCATGTATGCTCCACAGCTCCTCTGTTGGTATGAGGAAGCATGCGCAGTTCACCAGTCCGTTCGCGATTCCGGGCCAGAATATCAAAATAAGAGTCTTTTTTTTCTGTCCATATAAACCAATATACATTTGTTAATTTGCACACTACATAAAAAAATATGGTAATCATTGGACTTCTTACAATATACAGATTCCAGAGAAAAATAAGAAAAAACACAACTGTATACATATTTTGTGTGTACACTCTAAAAAACTGCTGGGTTGAAAACAACCCAATTTGGGTTGTTTTGGCAACCCAGCGCTGGGTCAAAAAGGGACGAACCCAACGCTGGGTTATTTTAACCCAACCAGTTGGGTTAGTATGTTTAACCCAGCATGCTGGGTTGCTTTTTTTATGGTTTAAAATTACTACTTTGCAGGGTTTTAAAAACCAGAACGGGTATTTTTTATCACTGTTTTTCAGAAGGAAACCGACTTTATTTAGAAAATAATCGATTTTGCATGTAATGCTTGATTTGTGAGCTCAGCGCCGCTTTGCAGCCGTTACCGGAGAATCCTGTATCTCTCCCGCTTTTAAAGCGCCTCCTGCTGGCAGAAAATGAACTTGCGGAGTGCCGCCACTAATTGAGTGTAAGGCTGTGGGAAACACTGCATTGCTAGGCTAAAATGAACCCAAATTGAGCTAGCCATTAAACCTACAAATTTTGTTCATTTTAAAAATCACTTTTACAAACAAATAATAACTATATCAAAAGATATTTATTAAAAACAAGAGAAAAGTCAAAAAGTAACATGCATGTAAGAAGAAATGTAGAAAAGTATGGCATTAACAGCTACATAGTTCATAAATAAAGCATTGAACATTTGTTGAATATAAAACTTTTAAGATCAAATTGGACTTTGTTAAATTTTATATATTGTATAAAAATATACGAACACACTATTATACAATAAATGTACAATTAGTTAACTTCTTTACCAACTATTCTAGCATGACAGTACACAAATAAACCACAACATTAAAACTGATATTATAACATTTAACAGACGCATGTGTATGAATGACAGTGTAAACTCTTTTACTAAGCAACACAGATCAAGCATGTAGTCCATTTTTTTTTTACAAATTATACACTTACAGTTTGTTTCGTAGTCCATGAATACAGATCATGCATCCCCGTCAACTTTCATGATCTCTTTAGCATAACTGATGTAGTCACGAAGAAGCCCCATCAGCACAGCATGTGACATCTTCTAAATCATCCAGGGCAGCGTCCTCATTTAAAAAAACACTGTTGCATCAGTTTAGAGGAAAGGACATTCTTCTCTTTGACCAGCATTCATCCCAGTCACCGCCTGCTCTTCATCAGTGGCCTAAAAAGAGAAACACATTTGATAAAAGAAAACATTTACTTAAACTATCCATTTTCAGATAGAGGTGTATTCACATCAGTAAGGAGAGGTAAATAATCTGTTTTATAATTTCAACACTGTGTGTGGTTGTTTAATGTCTCTAGAAGGCTATAATGGCAGCACAAGTGTGAGGGCATGTGATATTGTTTGAATAAATATATTGCTTTCAGAAAGCTACTTCTTTACTGAAACAATAAAACAGACATGACATTCACATACCTCACAAATTTTCATGTACGTGGAGGGCTGCTCAGGGTTAGTTCACCAAAAAATTTAAATGGTCATAATTTACTCTCCCCCATGTTGTTTCAGACCCATACAAAACTCTGCTAATTTTTGGAACACAAACAAATATATTTAATATTCTCTTAGTTTTTGTCCTCCATATAAACTCTATCATACAAATATTTTTTCTTTTAAGCATACGTGTTTTGCTATCATATAATTTAAGATTTATTCATATATAAATATCGGAATGGATTACTTCTACAATAACTCTGTATTTATGAGGCTTGAAAATACAGATTATCTAGACTCTCAATGGATTAACAAAAATTTGAGAAAATTCAAAATATATTCATTTGTGTTCTAAAGCATGTTGGTTTGGAATGAAATTATGGAAAGAAAATAACACAAATAAATAATTTTTTGTGTGAACTATTCCTTTAAGAAAGGAAGACCAAGAATGATGATGACTCTCCAAATCAGACAACTCCAAAGTTGGTTTGAGTTCTGCAATGAAAAACACAGACATAGATGGTTTTAATGAAATGAGCTCGTAATCATACTGCTGTTGCATCAAAATGTGAAGTAAACAGGCAGGACACAACAAAAACATTAATTTTGCTAAAAATAACTTACATAAATCTCAAAAGAAATACAACATCCAAAAAAACAAAAAACAAACATCCACAAAAACAAAAATTACTCATAATTTTTACTCTTAGTAAAAAAAAACAACAACAACATGCAATTATGAAGTTCACTTGCCTTAAACTATCTTTCCCTCTCTTCTGAAGAAGCTGAGAACACCCCCTCCTCCTCACACAAGCAGGCTTCTGTGTCCTTAACTCCAAAGTTATCTTGAGTTCTGCAAAGAAAAAAGGGACATCAATGGTTTCAATAAAATATGAACATGTAATCATACTGCTGTTGTATCAAAATGTGAAGTAAACAGGCAGGATACAACAGAAACATTAATTTTGCTAAAAAATAACTTACATAAATCTCAAAAGAACGATGCTCTCCTATGTCTCACAACAACATTATTTTAGTCTTAAAAAAAAAAATATAACTCTAAGTAAAAAAAAAGTTTACTCTCCTTAAACCGTCTGTCCCTCTCTTCAGAAGAACAGCTCCTCCTCATCCTCACACGCTGAGAACACGCCTCCTCACACAAGCAGGTGTCTTTAACTCTCGGCATAATAAGTATATTAACATACTTTTAAATAAGTATATTAACATACTTTTAAACATACTTTTAACAATTACTACGTCAACACGCCTCAAAATAATCATGCTAGTGTTTATTACATAACGCGGTTTCCATTAGGAAACTAACGTACATTCAGTTTAACCGCGAAAAATAAGATAAATTAACATGAGTGTAACCGTAACCATAACCGTCTATTAACACCTCAAAAAGTGCAGATACTGTAAAATATTATGTAAATATGACATACGACACTCACGGACGTTATATTAAAAGTACCTCTTCCGTTCAGTAACGTTAAAGGTGGCTGTTAAGACCTCCGTTTCTGAGGCGAAAACCGCGTCCGCGTATTTTTCTATATAACGATAAGCTCTTTTGTTTCCGCCTTTCATAAAACCTTCCGACTTTCATAAAACCGGGTAAACAATAAACGATAATTTTGAATCTTTACTTACCATAATGTCTTTCACTCCCTTCTCGCTTCTTTCACGCTGAGAAAATGGCGGCTTCTCGCACAGGAGACGTACGATTTCAACGTGACGTGCGTGCTCTCCTTCACGTCCGCGTTCACAACCCAGCACCGCTGGGTTATGATCAAGACCAATTTTCAACCCAAACTTGGGTTAAAACAACCCAATGTCCTACCTAGCGGTCTCAACCCAGCATTTGGGTTGAAAAAACAACCCAGCGTTTTTTAGAGGTAGATTCATTAACTTAAAAAAATTTAGTTGGCTGACTTAGATTTTTTGAGGTAATCGGTGTCCACAAATTTTTTTAGTATTTTGAACTTATCGGGTTTTACAGTGAGGAGAAACACCTGAGAAGACAATTGAAGCTACAATTTGAAAATCAAGTCAAAACAGTTTTATTGATTTAACACTTTACACCATGTACACTCTTTCAAAAACAAAATAACATATTTATAATGTATTTGTAATTATGCCATCAGCAAGTAAGCCAAAGACAACTGAGACAACTTCATGAAGTGTTAGTACTGGAGGAAAAACCTTAGTAGAAACCATTATTATTTAATTATTTGATTTGATCCACCATTATCTCAATTCTAATTAAGTACAAATTAATTGTATTCAGTTGTGTTGTGGGCAATAAAACAGTCCAGTACATTATTGTTAAACTCATTTTTCACTGAAATAATGAAAATGCCTGTGCCACCCCCCCCGAGTTGCTGCTCAGATCTTCAAGATCTTCAGATTCAAGACATACAAATGTACCTCATGTCTTAAAAAGAATCAGTTGATAATGTTATAAAAAAAACTTCTCATTATAGGAACGCTATGGGTCATTCAGTATTAAACTGAAAATGTATTTACCGTTATAAAAAGTTCTGTTCAGGTGAATTGTTTAATGAATAAGGCAAATGAAACAATATTTTGATGGCTTTTATTGCAATGGCAGTATTGTATTTATACATTTAATGAAATAAAGTGAACAACTGCTGCTTCTTCCTTACTGGCTAGTGCAGTGGAGCTGAAACAGAAAAAAACAAACCACAACTATGAACTTATATCTATTTATATATCCATCTATCACACTCTGACACTGATGGTGTTTAGTTTGACACTGATATATTTGTACCTGTGAACAAAGTTTAATATTCATACACAGACAAGGGATGGACATTAAAACAAATTTAATGATTATGATTTCAGTTAATGAATCCATGTGCCTTTCTTGGTTAAATATTTGATGCCTGTTGAAGAAAATATTCCATTTACCACGTATTTAGAAACACTTTTAATGTGTTTTTATTAAATAAGGTGCATCTTAAACTATGGGTTGTCTTGAACAACAGGTCAGTGTCTGTAGTCTCACGAGCCTTAAATACAAGATAACAGTAACATCAGAACAACAGAAAGTAAAAATTCATAGTCCAGTAAGTTCTCCTTATTTCAGTAATCCCTAGTGTTTATGATTCACTGAAAACAACGTCTCACAGTCATTTGTTCAGTAATTGTATTACAGTTGTCACATTGTATAAATTTATATTTATATAAATTATTTACATTAAAAAGAACCGACTCAAGTCATTTGTTGGAGAATCAGACTAAACTGGTATGTTTCACACTTTTGACTGAGTAGTGACACAGTCAGTAAAAACTCTTATTCAATTTTTTTTTCTTATAAACATTTTTAGAAAGATGTGCCTACATCAGACATGCTTCAGTATTTAACTGCAAGACTAAGATGAAAGAGGAAGTACTTTAGAAAGAAAAACAGTTTGCTTAACTAAGACACATTACTAAGAAATTGATCATGCCATGATGCAATATAAACCACATGCAGTGTGAAGAGAAGCTCATAGAGTGGCTTTCAGATCTTGTTTTATTTGTGCTTCATGCAGAATGAGAAATGTTAGTAAAACTAAACGCATAAGAATTTTAATTGGTGTTTTTTTTTAAATGGTGATTGAGAAGCATCAATATTACTGTTGCTCGTATGGTGTTAAAGGTTGTCACCACAACTGGCAGTTCTCACCATGTGAACACCAGGACTCAGCATTTTCTCACTCCAGTCAGAACCACAGGATGTGTGATCAAAAATGGTTCTTCTATGGCATCGCTGTGAAGAACTTTAAAGCACCTTTATTTTTAGGAGTGTAAGACCTCAGTGAACAAGACACACAAATAAACTGCACAGTCGGCTACTTCTGCCAAAGGAATCAAAAGGAATCTTTCCTTCCATCTGCGATCTGAACACCATTAATTATAAGCTAAAGGGGAACAATGCTCAGTTGTATGTCATCATTTAAGAGAAGTGTTTTGCCAGATACGTGTAGCTATTATAAGCGTCTATGTTTTTTTGTTTTTTTACTTAATTTAGGAAGTGAATAAAGTGGGAGGTTGCAAGTTAGGGACAGCGATATCTTTATATTATTTCCATAACTCAAGAAATATACTCAAACCGCAGCATATATCTCAAAAAACTTTTTTATTTTTTTAATCTTTGTTTTTTCAATATCTGGCAACGCCAGCATAACTGACAGTAATCGAAAACGAGCAGGTTAAAAACAGCGCGGGCAGGTTATTCCTGACAGGATGCAATTTGCTAACACAAACGTAGTGATCATCATGATACATTATCTTTAAAACAGATGCACTGAAGACACAAAGAGGAGAGAATAGTCGCACAAGCAGAGAAAAATACTGTACCAGACAGAACAAAATTCATTGAAATACTGTAAGAAAACCATAATTGTGGAATTAGGGTGGGGTTAATGTGGATGTATTTCTGAGGAGGACTGACTGTCTTCCGAAAAGTTTCGATGGTATTTTCTTTTTCCTGGTACCATGGTTAAATACACATTAAAGAAGTGTTAGCAATAACTCAGGAAACGCTAGTGTTCTATAAGCGCCACCTGCTGTCAGAGATTGAATTTGCATTTTCATCAGAATCAGAAAGAGCTTTACACGCAGAAGGAATTCGCCTTGGTGTCAGGAGCTTCCAGTACAGAAAGTACAAACATAGTGCAGACATACATATAATTAAGGTAATAAAAACTAATAATAATAAAAAGTAATAATAAAATATTCATTCAGCCCGTCTGATGTTTTTGTTTTTGTGCAGTTGGTTCATGTTGCATATATTTTCGGTTGTTTATTTGTTTGTTCAAGGTTAGTTTGGCCAGTAACAGAGCAAAAATAAACATTTAATAAATGTAAAAAAAAATAAAAATATTAATAATAATAATAATAATAAGAAGAAGAAGAAGAAGAAATAAAATCGAAGAAGAAGAAGAAGAAGAAGAAGAAGAAGAAGAAGAAGAACTAAATAAATTGGCAACGAGTTTGGGAATCGGCTCATTTGATTGTAAAATAAATAAATAAAATCGGAAATTGGAATCGGTCATGAAAAATCCTTATCAGTGCATCCTTAACTGGAATAGAGTTAGACCTACTTGAAAGACCTGAAAAAGCATGGTTCATTTCAGTTTTTTATCTTTGAACTATTGTACCTATTTGTGCAAAATGTTTATTATTTATTACAATACAATGTTACAGTCAACAATGAAAACAATAAGTCTTATTTATTGATTGATTTATTGATTGATTGATTGTGGCAAGGCCTGTGAAAAATTTTGCCAGGGCAAGTAAAAAATGTAAACCACTGGCCGAACTGGACCAACAGAAAATGTACGGCCCCTCGTAAGTTTGACAATGAACACATTGCCACCATGCTTGGGACCTTTTATGTTTTTTTTTTATGTTTTATCTTTAACTGTAAAAACTGCTAAATATATTCAGCCAACACTTCTAACTGCTGCAGATTTGTTAATCTGGATTTAGTCTAAATCACTTAATGCACAGCTGTATTGGTTGACATTGGTTATAACTGGCTAGAAATAGGTCATGGAACAATTTAGCAGATTCACTTGCATAATTTTTACACTCACATTTGTCATTTCTTAAACAATACATATGTGGATATTAGGGCCTCTTAGACAAAACTTTCTCTTCAAATTGTGTATGGATTATGTAGAGAGACCTCCGTAGAGTCAATGTTCACTCTACGGAGGTACAGAAGCTGTTACTGGGGGCGGTACCTTTTCAAAAGGCACACCTTTGTACCTAAACAGTCCATATTGATACTTAAAGATACACATAAGTACCTAAGGTGTAAATATTAGTTCCTAAAAGGTTAAAAAATGTACCTTTTAAAAAAACGGTACTGCCCCCCCATGACAGCTTTTGTACCTTTTTTGTGTAGAGGCGATCTGTAGCTTATTTTGACAGTTGACAGAAATGACTGAGCTGGGTTATCTAAAACCAGGATGTAACCTTGCATTTGGTCAGTTGCTGAGTTATTCTAAAAGTTGGCAATTTATAGCTCCATCTTGTGGCTAATTTTCACAGAATTTGGTGCACAAATATACATTTTTGCACAGTGACCAATTTTCATAATGGTAGGCCATTAGATGTTATTAGACAGTGAAAAATAATTGCTGCTGCTGCAGCTGTTTTTTATGTCTTCCAGTCACATTACATGATGTGTTTGATGTGTTGAATGTGTTTTGAAAGAAGACATTTTAAAGAATGTCTCAGTGTGATTTTCTCGTTTTGGCTTTGGTTTCCTGTTATAGGGTGACCAAACCTGCCATTTTCCAAGGACACGTCCTGGCCAGGATTTCTATATTGCCTAAAATATCCAGGTTTTGGCTTTGTTTTCCCGTTTTCATACTTAATAAAGGTAATGATCGTTTGACCAATAACATGCAGACATTGTACGTAATCGACAAATCGTGGTGCATCAGAAGGTGGGATCTACAGAGAATGGTCAAAGTGATGCAAATACGTGTACATATTAGTATTGGACTTGAAGCAGCACTGAGCATACCGATCGGTGTATGACATCAAAAGTACCATGAGAGCGATTCAAAAGCACAAGCTCTCACGGTACTTTGTCATACAACAATTGGTCTGTGCAGAGCAAACAAAGCCAAAGTGTGGATATTTTAGTCAATATGAAAATCCTGGCCAGGACGTGTCCTGGGAAAATGGCACGTTTGGTCACCCTAGTTAACATTAAGGGCACTGAGAGCAGCTAGTAAATTAGGCACGGTCACTTTAGAGAAAAAAAAACTGCATCCAATATAATGATACACACATCTAAATCTATTTCAATTAATCATAAAACACCCAAAGGAGCTGTATGTAAGAAATCTATTTCAATTAATCATAAAATGGCCCTGATGTGTCACTAGACATTAAGAAATCATGTTCATTTCAAATACTTATATCACTGACAACAGTAGTCCGGCCAGGATATCGTCATTTAAAAAGTGGACTTGCAGCCCTCAACTGATGTTGATGTGTTGTCATTTTGTGTTTTGGCCTGACGCGCCTCCCTCCACCTATCTACCAATCACGAAGTCAGTAGTGTTTCGGGATTCGTGTTGCCAGCTTTGCTGTAACCTACCCTAAAAAAATGTCTAATGTTACTAAATCAAAAAGACCTCGTTATAATTCAGAAATTCGTTGTGACAAAGTCCGAAATAAAACCAGAATTTGTATTGGAGATGCTTTTGAAAGATGGAGAATTTGAACACAGACGCCAACGTTGCTAATTTTCTCCTGGACAGGTAAGATTCATCTATGCTTGGCTAACTTGTACTTGATGTCAATGGACATTTCATATATTCATGACAGTCGAACAAAGTTATCAAAGTAACATAACGTTAGCTCACATGGACGTATGCTAACATTAGCAATGCATTACAGGAGCCCGTTTCTCCGAGGAAAACAACATTAGCACGCCCATTATGGCAACAATTTGAAATTTTGAAACGTAATTGAGACAGTAGCTAGACTAACAGTTACCGTTCTGTCTGTCACGTACGAGCATAAATCTTTACGATTATACTGTCACATACGAGCATAAATCTTTACGATTATATTTAAACTAATGACAATTAGTACATTTTTTAAATACATAATTACTTATCAAAATATCTCTCATGAAGCATTACATAAATAACAGAAAAAAAAACGTACTGTGTATGTCTGTTCGTCACTTGCCATTGGAAGCTCATTGAAGCAGCCTACGTTTCTGCTGAATCCTGCAGCTCATATGGCAACCTCGAGTCAGGGGGTAGGGGAGGGGATACACCGCTCTACAGTATTTTTATAGTGATTGCAGTACCAGTTTAGGCCACAATCCTACATACGGCTCCTTTAAGGTTATCATACCGTCAAAATCTCATACCGGTCCATGCCTAGTCTAAATCCTGACTAATTGTGTAAAACTGATTAATTTAATTTACGTATTGTGTCTTTTATTCTTATGTCCTTAAACTGATTCATATCAAAGGCTGCTGAGAGAATTCACAGAGTAAAAAATTTCATTGTATGGTGTAGCAGACTGCTTTCTGTATACATGACAATAAACTCTTAAATCTTGAAATTTGATTAAAACATATGAGGGTTTTAAAAGCATTCTCCTAATGTGTTGTATGTACGTTTTTGGACTTAAAAGCCCTAATGGGAGTAGGTAATGGCAAGTAAACTCTTAGGGATAAAGTTACTGAGAACAGAGAGTATACTGTATATAAAGAAAGAGTGTCCAGTAAAGGTAACATTACTGTGAACGATAAGAATCATCCTATATTACACTTCCCAGTGATGGTTCTCTCCGGTTACACTATTTTTCTGTTTCTACATGTATCTCAGTCAAGTTCTCATCAGAAATCATTAACTTGAGTTCTTTTACCCATTTTGACTTGACTTGATGTGTATTTTCTCTGTTTCATCTAAAACTCTATATATGTTGCTAAGGATCTTTTTTTTCCAAGTCTGCACGTTAACCAAAGTAATCTCTATTGATGAGAGACAGTCTTATAACTTTTTTTACCTTTTGGATATTTTAAAGAGGAAGCTGCAAATAAGAAACTTTATTGTAATAAAGATATAAACGAAGTATAAACATTACAGAAAAAAAGAAATACAGTTTATAATTATAATTGTGAACAATTATCTTAATTTTTAAGAACAACAAGCAACCTACAACAGAAGTCAAAAAACCTTTTGAATAATGAATGGCTTTTAATTATTATTATTTATTTATTTTTTTCAGTTATTTGTCATTACTAGAGAAGCAGTTTTACAATCTAAATATTAGACTAGAGGTCTTTATAAACAATGAAATATTTTAAAGCTAAAATAGCTAGACAATTCAACATTCACTATATACAGAACACAACTTCTTCCAACCATTTCCAAACAAAAGAGGATCTGAAACTTTCACAACAGTAAGAAAAAAGGCTTTTATGTAAAAATGCTATATCATTCTTTTTCCCAAGTAATGATGTAAAGGTCCATAAAGATTATAATTGTATTCTGAAATATAAAAAACATCCTAAGACAAACAAGCAATCTACAACAGAATTCCATAACTTTCTAATTAATAAATTTTTCATGGCTTCCCGTGTTTATAATTGAAATGCCCCATGATTGCTGAATAAGCTTCGCGTCAGGGTCCTGATCACGAACGCAGGGTTTATTCTGAGAGAACAACCGGCTGGATGTACATTATCCTGCTTATTATTACACGGCTGCCTGCCACATACATAAATAATTAGACACTAAATATTGATTTGAGTTGAAAAATTTGAACGCAAAGCTTCCGTGAAGACAAATGATTAAGGCAATAAAATAATTAAGACAAAATTTTTTGTTTTAAACCTTACCATTTTGTTAGTTCTCTTATAATTCATTACAGTGTACAAAACAATCGTAGCAAAAATGGCAGCAGCTGGGTTTGTATGAAGCGGGAGCGAGTCCGCAATACCAGGATGACATAATTAAAACAATTGTACACCATTTTGAATTAAATTTTAATATTTTATTAGCTAAAAAAACAAACGCAAAGCTTCCACCAAGAAAAAAAAAAATAGTTTAAAGCAAGAGTTACCCGGATGATCCTGTGTTATTTAGCTTTTACAGGTTGTTATCCAGGGATAACATACCTCGGAATGTCGTGACTGACCAATCAGAATCAAGTATTCCACAGAACCGTGTAATATTGAGTTTTAAAAAAAATCAAAAAAGTTGAACAAAAGCTAGAAAAAAATATATTCATTATATACATTAGATAACTTTTCCAGACCTGGACAAAAGGCCAAAAAAATGCCTGGTATTTCCAGGTTGTCTATTACCATTACAAATATATTTAAAATCTTGGTCACTAACATTCAGAAAAAAGGCCTTAAGCTGAATATTCTGTCTCTCTTTTTTCAGTCTAATGGGGAGCTGCTGCTGCTGCTGATATCAACCAATAAAAATAAACTCTGTGCAGCACTAAAAGATAATCTACCTTTCCTTTTTTTTTCCAGTGTTTAATCAGCTCATTGCTTTTAAATATTAGCATGCATACTATTGAAGCACATGAATGACTGTGTCCCACTAATATTTAGTACAGATAAATCTATTGCCATTTCTCTTCCACTAAAACAAAAATCATAAACAACCTATTACCCAGACCATTCTCCCACACCCAACCAAAACAAACCAACAACCATCCACTTAATTAACCCTTCCCATCTCTGGGCATTTATTTTAACCTGAGCATACGTCACTTCACTAGATCCAGCACCTGAGAATATAGAAATAAATTTAAAATACTGAAATGCATATTTCAATTTTTGTATATTTCATTTTATTCTTAGATTCTCGATGCTTGTAGATGCAGTTTTCAGTGGCACTTTGTGAATTGTGTGACTGATGTGTTTACTTTAACACTCACCTTGATGGGTCACCAGGTTCAGTTTAGAGTAAACAGTGTCAGAACCTTCGCTGGTTTTTCCCTAAAAGATGCCAACAGTTTACATTAATATCACTAGTGCTTACTGTGTCTTCAACAGTGATATGAAATACATAATTATATTTATAATATCTCTACAGCTTCTACAGAGAGAATAAAATAATTTATTTTAAAACAATTACCTCAGAATCAACGTATTGTAATTTAGCATGCAATGACCTTCATGGATCAGGTGAATTTCACAGTGAACAGCCACAAACAGGGGGTTTAGAAAAATACTGTGGTGGTATTTGTTGCTGTTTACTGATGTGGAAGAAATTAAAACTAAAGGGGCTTTTTACCCCAGAGGTCTTTAGCTCTGCTACACTACTGACATGATCATAAAAACATTGTTTCAGTTTACCTTTGTTTTCTTTTATTTATCTTCTGTTTCTCTGTAGATTTGAGTTCAATCTCAGCATAGGTGACGTCAGTAAGTTCCCGCTTACACTTACATCTACAGTGAACAACAAAGAAAGGAATAAGAACATTTGTTTTTAATAAACTTGCTCTGCAAATATCACAGTGAAATGTAAAACAAAGATGGATTTGATTATTTAGAAAAGATCTACTGCCTTAATAAACATGATCAATATGACATAATTATCTTCTTGGCTGCAACATCTTTTAGTTACCTGTGCTTATGTTTTATTAATTGTTGCATCAACAGAGTCGTAAATACATTCCTTTAATAAATTAATTCATGAATTAATATTCACAATAATAATAAACCTACTGTCATGCATCTTATTAATTTAAGCCCACAGAAAAAAAAGTAGTTTTTTCATGTTGACACTGACTTAAAAAATAAAGCAATCAGCTAAATATTTATTGTGCTATTAACATTCTAAATTAGATATGATATATGTTGTTATGCATTACTGATAATAAAATAAAACAGTATGACATTTAACTGATTGATTAACTGATTTATGGGGTTTATGGTTAACAGGTAAAGACTGACCAGACAGCAGTGGTGCTGTTTCCCCGCTTGACTCTGGTTCTGTTCTGATGTCTGACTGCTGTTTCTGCTGTTGACTGACTCTAGAGGGAGACTGAGATCTTTACACCTAAACACACAATGATTATATAAATGTTCTGAGGAAATAAGATAGTCAGAAAAATGACTTTAATCTCCTTTATGCATACATCTTTGGTAAATAATATAGTGCTATAATTCATGATCTGAATCTTCACCACACATTGGATCTGTTCTAAACCCCAGTGAGCTGCTTCACTGCCTACTGTATGTAGACCCGCATCCTAACTGAAACAGAACGTGATAAATGACTCATTTGAAGCACCTTATATATTCACTTTACAACTCATGAAACATTCAAACATTGGAGAGGCTGAAGAACTTGACTTCAATTACATTAATATTTATTGCCATCAGTACTTTTCAGTATTGAATAAGTAACAAAACATAGGCTTGTTTAAGTTTGTCTCCCAAACTGAAAAAGCTCACAAGGTTTAGGATCAGAGTTAGTGTCTACAAATGTGTCATTAAATTGTAATGTCAGATGATGAACCTTTGTTGTTTCTGTTTCCCGCCACAGCAGGACCAAGAAGACAATAATCAAAAATGTGAAAAGTCAGTCCTGCAGTCACTCCAGCTATCATGTGAACCATCAGATCCTGAGGCTGCTGAAGAAGAGAAACATATATTTAAGATCCACATTCTGTAAATAAGACAGGAACCCATTTCAAATAGTCATCACAGAATTTTTTTTTTTTTTTATTTTACTTTATTTAATATCAGGACGTCACGTTGTTACAGTGATAGTAACAGGACATGATAGTTTTCTCCTCCAGATTTTCAGACTGGGGACCCCACAGTAACACTCCAGTGTCCTGATGTTCTGGTGGGGAGCTGATTTGTACATTTAGATCCTGTTTAGTGAAAAACCCCACAGTGATTTGATGAACAATTTTCCTTCCAGCTGCCTTCATTGTCTTGGGTAAACTCTTTCTCACTCCACCTCTAAATCTATCAGAGTTTACTCTGGTCCCCTCAACAGCCCTCGAAGGAGAAGAGGAGGACAGATGTTTGGACCCAGTGTTGAAGTTGTTTGAGTTGTCCTGTTGGGAACTGATTGATCAGGAGAGGGAGACTGGAGGGAGGATTGGGGGAAAAAAGCAACAACAGAAACTGAGGAAGACAATCCAATTCTTCTTCAACAACCATACCAGTGGAACTGAGGAGGAAGTTTTGAATTCTGATACTTACTAAAGTATGGTTTTTATCTTTTAAATTCTTTAACATCGACCTATGAAAAGATCAAGGATCAAAAAGGAAAAAATTTTTTTCCTACTGTTATTTGAACTCACCAGTGACCCATAGTTGGTGGTTTGTTTGTGTTGGCTGTAGGTTTGTGTTTTTTGTTTTTTTTTTTTTTATATGCTTGGTTTCTTCTCTCCTTGTCTGGGGCTGCACACAAATAAACTCCTGTGTTTGTGTTTTCAGAGCAGCAGAAACTGACAGTGTAGTTTTCCTCCTCCAGCTCCTTACCTCCTGCTGTCTGAGAGCAAGCTTTATAATGATTGGCTGGTCCCTTCTGTAAATAGTGGAAAAAACATGTTCAGTTATTTTTTTTTTTTGTTTTATCACCTCCAAGGGAGATATTTCTATCTTGATCTGACCCACCAAAAGCAATTTTAGTCCCCCCCTAACTTAATATATTCAGGTTTGTATACCAGGTATGGATCATGGGACCCATGTGGCCCCTCCATTACATATTTGGGGTCAGAACATGCAGATGTGCATGAATCTTCATTTCAAAAAAAATATGTAATTAAATTTGTTTGGTTCAGATTTTTTTTTCACCGCCGAAAATTTTTCAGACTTTAATTTGTTCTGTGGTGTTTTATTTCCCATGTTTGTAAACCACAGAACAGAAGGTCTGGGCTACACAAACATTGAATATTTTTCCTGGGTGCTGGAAGGTTTTGTGTAGCTTTTTGGGCTACATACAAATAAGTTGTGTTGTGTAGAATTTTGAAAAACTAGTGGACCCAATAGCTTTGTTCACTCCACTGGGCTTCAAAAAAAACCCCGAACAAAACACTGTAAAGAGAGTCTGGCAATCAAAAAGGGGAAAGTAAAGGAAGTCAAGTCCCTGGGCCCAGGGAATCAACAGATACGACAGTTTGACCTGAATGGGACATGTTGTTTTACGGTGATCACACGTAACAAAACTATAAGAAATTTAATCAAAACACATCAGATTCATCTCTGCACAGATAGCAGCAATCAACACCAAAGGACATCTCGTTAAAATGATTTTTTGCAATTTTTGTTGTTTAAATAAAAACCACCACTTCACAGGCTGATGATAGAGGGATGAACCAAAGTTCACCTACAGCCTTTTAAAATAATCATTTTTGACTTGGAGTAAAAAACTAATAGCTAATTTTACACCACCAATGAAGCACATTATAATCTTTCTTACCTGGAGAAAAAAAACAGTAAATCAGCTGGTTTACCCAGCTGAATGTCCAGCCTGTAAGAGGAGCCCCCGTTTTAACCTCACAGATCAGAAGGTTCCCACTGGATCTCCTTTTCAGGTCAAAACCCCACTGTTTCTGGTGGGAGAACCACACTTTTTTGTAAAACCTGTCCTCCACATGGTCTGTCTGAAATAGAGAACATCAACTCATTTAATAACATGTTAAAACGTGTGTGTGTGTTTTGAAGAAGATGGATTGTGGAAAACTCAAAACTGAATACCTGTCAGTTGTAACTTTCCAAATCACTTGATGTTGTTGATGTTTCGTTGGGGATCCTCCTCCCCCCTCTCCTCTGCTCCCATAACAGAGTTATTTACCTTGCGTGCGTCCAGACTCAGTAAACAGAACTTGAATTGTGTGTGTCCTGATTCACTGGGAAAACAAAAAAACCACTGTCGGGAAACCGTCTTTCTTTTATACCAGCTGTAAAACTTTCCCAGCTTAGGGTGAGTGACTCCTTCCCACCATCAATATTTCCACATCTGAGAGTGAACTGTCTCCCCTCCTCTGAATCCAGTGTTTTTTGTTATCAGGTTTTTCAGGGTTAAAATGCTCCCACTTTGACTTTTTGGGTCTTTCTGGTACAACAACAACAACAAAATTTCAAAACAATGAAAAAAAACAATAGTAATGGGGGTGTTGTTTTTTTACAGTAACATCCTAAAAACACAGTTTTATTTTATTGTAAAAAAACACATTTCTAAAAAAATCATACGTAAGGGGACTTTATGGTAGTGTTGTTCTTTATAAAACCTGTGGGTATAGTCCACCGTGTTCCCCCCCCCAACCGTGTCTTCATCTTTCCATCCAAACTTCCCATCAAAAAAAAAATCTTGCCCGGTTATTTTTAGTGTTGGTCTAAGGAACCCGGGTAACTTTCGGTAAACCACGTCCGTACAAAAAAATGGAATTGTCACGGAAATGGTCCAACGGTTACCAGGTTGTCTTTAAAGTTCCCGGTGATACCGAGTACCTGGTTCTAAAACCCCCCCCAGTTTTTCTTGGCGCCGCATTTAACCAGCGCTAAGGGATCTCCGCGGACAAGCAGAAAAAAAAAAACGCGGGGGGACGGGGAATCTCAAAAAATCCATATTTTAATATGGACAGTCACACGGACCCTTTGTCCCAACGTTAGCAAAAAATTAATCAAACTCAAATCGCATATGATCAGATCTGTAAATATTAAGCCGCAAAAGTTGGTTTTGAAAATGACTCTT
>NC_056599.1:37685883-37768469 GCF_018340385.1 Cyprinus carpio
GGGCTGAAAATATGAAATATAATTTCTTCCTTAAAACAACTGAAAAAAAAAAAAAAAAAAAAAAAAAAAAAAAAGGACTGTTATGAAGGTGGATTAATTAAGAGGAACTGGAATCATAATTGTTAAATTTGTTTTAATGACCATCCCTTGTCTTTGTGTATTATGTAGTATTAATCTGTGTTGACAGGTACAAATATATTATCTAAACTCAAAGTTTTGTTTTTGTTTTTTTAGTTAGAAGTGGCACTAACCCATTGCCAGGAAGAGAAACGGCTATTCACTTCACTTCAATAAATTAAAAAATACAGCTAATACCAGCATTATAATAAAAGAACTATACCATCAAAGTATTGTTATTGTTTTCATTTGCCTTGTTCATTGGAACACACAGAATATAACCATTTTATTTTAAATGTTTATAATGGTAAATAAATGTCCATTTTAATACTTAATGAGAGTCAAAGACAACATTTCTGTAGAGAATTTGAATATGTTAGTCAGTGTGGCCGTTTTCTGAAAACATGTTATAAGATCATCTACATTTATCAAATGATTTTTCTGTAACACATAAAAGTACATTTGTACATCTGCGAATCTGTTCTGATGTTTCCTAAAAGATCTGACCGCAGGTTTCCAGAGTCTTGAAGACCTTTAACTCAGTCTCTGTCTTTAACTGTCTGACATCATTCAGTCATGGAGCTCAGACAACTTCCTCTTGTGCTCTGTGGTATTATTTTATTCATATGTATTTCAGTGGATGTTATGTAAATGATCAGGTGTATTAGTGTTCCTAGGTTTTCTTTTCTTTCTGCTCTCAGAGTTTCAAATCCTGCTCTAGTCCATGCTATATGGAGTGAAAGATGATTTTGAGAGAAGTGTGCAGTTAGTGCTGATTGTGAAGAGAAATGCACTCTGTTGTGTTATGTAGATCAGTGTGTTTGTTCAGTCATTCAGTTTTGTGCTTGCTGTTTAATGGGTGTTGAATCAGTTCTGTTGGTTTGTTTCATACAGTAGTTGTGTCCTGTTGTCTTAAGTAGAGATTTGAGCTAGTGATACACAGTTAGTAGTTTGTATTTATTCATCTGCTTTGTGATGAGACTATTTGGCTTGATCTCTTTCCCTTTAAATGGTTCACTGCTGTGGCTCTACTGTATATACAAAATGTCCCTTGAGTTTTGAATCTAAAAGATTTTTCATTTAGATCCCACTTCCAGAGCGTACAGGTGTCATTAGCTACCATTTTAGATGCCATTAAGACACAGTTGAATCAGTTTATTAGTCTCACACTGTAATAAGTTTTCTCTCTCTCTCTCTCTCTCTCTCTCTCTCTCTCTCTCTCTCTGTGTTTTTAGTGCTGATTTCAAACATTCACTCTGGACACACTGAAGGTGAGTAAATTTGATTCATATATTTCATCAAATATGAGCTATTCTACAGTAACTGTTACAAAGTTGCAAACTGTTACAAAAGTTGAGAAATTACATTTCATTATGATTATAAATGCACTTTAAACAAGTATGAATTATTCATGTGACAATTCTGAGGAGTGACAAGAAAAAATATTAATCTATCAAAAACAAAACAAAAAAAAAACATTTCTTACATTCACACTGTAATAATTTAGATTTTACACAGAGAAACAAGATCTTATGTTAGGAAACTTGTTGAAAAAACTATCTCAACTCATGTTTACAAATTCCCAATGATTGTAAATTGAGGTCTTTTATGAACAAATATAACAACACTTTAGTCTAAACCTGATTTAGCATGTGTGTTTTACAATCAACTAAAAACGGCACATTATTTTCTTTGTGAATTGTTGTTGTACAGAAAGACCAAAAGCCAAAGTGAACATTACACCTGATCAACATGTATTCAGAGGAGAGACAGTCACTCTCAGATGTGACATTGATGGTGAAGGAGTCACTAGCTGGAAGTACAGCTGGTATAAAGACGGTTCAGACAGTGTTTTCAGTGATGATCAGGAACACACATTCAGTTCTGTTACTGAGTCTGACGCAGGTAAATACTCCTGTTATGGAGCAGAGAGAGGAGGATCACGAACATCAAACATCAGTGATGAAGTTACACTTACAGTATCAGGTGAGTTTCATTATCTCTTTATAAACACACACAAGTTTAACATCTTATTAATTAGCGATGTCTATATTTCAGATAAACCCAGAGAGCAGTTTTAAGTGTTTCTCCACAGAAGTGGTTGACTGAAGCAGATCCAGTGACTCTGATCTGTGAGGTTAAAGGCTCCTCTACAGGCTGGACATTCAGCTGGTACACTGAGACTGCTTCATCAGGTAAGATATAGTGTGCTTCATCTGATAACATCTGAATGAACTGGTTTATATATATATATAGAGAGAGAGAGAGAGGGTGAGAGAGAGAGAGAGAGAGGGATTAAAAATATTTTATCAGTCTGAATACACTGAATATACCAACAAATGTAATTTATAAGACTCCTACAGAAACAACTTGTTGAGTTAACTGCACATTCTCACTTTATACAGACTATAGTGATCATTATCGGCTGCTCTCAGACAGCAGCAGAGGAGCTGGAGGAAACTACACTGTCAGTTCTGCTGCTCTGAATAACACAGGAGTTTATGTGTGTGAAGTAGAGAGAGGAAAACCAGTCTATTACGCATGGTACAGCAACAAACAGCTACTATGGGTCACTGGTGAGTTCAGACTGAATCAAAATGAGAATGAGACAGTGCTGAAATTTTCCTGGATTTTTTTCAGTTTGATATGTCTTGAAATTTTATCCTGTCATAATATGGCTAATTTTTAATAGTGACAATGTAGAAAGATCCTTTTGCTATCAGGTGTAGTTTACTGCATCTACTAAAAGGGGCTAAATAGACCATATTAACAACAAAACCTTGAACACTTTAGCTGCAAAAATGTAAAACGTTTAATTCTAATGGTGGAAAAAATTGCTATGAAAAAGTAAATATATAACTATTGTAGCGCAAAAGTGTTATGTCCATACAGTAAGAGGACTTGAGGGAAAATAATCAAACAGGTGCAATAAAAATGTATAATCTGACCCACTGAATAAAGAGTTTAAATTATGAAATTGATTTTTCTTTTTTATGTGATTGACCACACCTTGATTCTAGGAAGGACTTCACCATCAACAGCCAATATAGGATGGACCATATCCATCTTATTTTTCAATGTGGAAGGAAGCTGTTTTCTGTGAATGTGTGAGACTTCCGGTTCATTAGCAGCTGTAGGGAAATAATGAGAAGAATAACAAAGTGCAGTAAACAGTAAAACTGTTTGCACTACAAACCAGTTTTAGGATAATACTGTACATTAAAATAATACGGTGAGACACACCAGTTTGCAATATCAAGCAGCAAAACGAGCTGATTTGCACAGCTAAAAACAGCTGTAAGCGGATGACACCAGAAGCCAGACACTGCACCCGCTCTTACAGGAAAAATAAGGTGGATAAACACTTAGTCATTTTAAAGTTTGATTAATATCCATTAGTTGTATAAAATGCCTGCTAATTATATCTCAGTAAATATACAGCAAAATCAGCTAACTATAAATATTACTAGGTTTTCACTGTATGGGCAGAGAAGAACTGACTCCTGAGTCAAGCCTGGTTTCTTCCAAGTTTTTTTTTTTTTTTTTCCAATGCCTTATTGAGGTTTTTGTTGGTTGTCACAGCTGTCTTCGGTATGCTTGCTGATGGCATAATGACAAATATATTAAGGTGTAATTTTATTTATGATGTTTAAATAAAAATACTCAGTGATGGCTTGTGGATTTTTAGATACAAAAACTGTAGTATTTTTCTAAAAAGCTGCTTTGATACAACATTGTGTCAAGTGTTATATGAACAAAACTGACTTGACTTGATTTCATTTACAGCGATATCGTTGACTTGATTGCAAATGATTGCACAGATACGATTTAAACTGAACTGAGCTGCATGATGACATCACTGAATTCAATATTGAACTGCCTTTAACTGTCATTTTTGCATTATTGACACAACTGTTTTCCTAATTAATGTTGTTCAGTTGCTTTGAATTACTCTTTTTGTTTAAAGCGCTATATAAATAAAGGTGACTTGACTTGACTTTCCAAACTGTAACTGTCTTCTCAGGTGTTTTTTTTTCTCCTCGAGTCTCTCTGATCATCAGTCCCAGCAGAACTCAACACTTCACATCTGTATCTCTATCTCTGAGCTGTGAGGACCAGAGTAACTCTGATAGATGGAGAGTGAGAAGATACACAGACAATGAGCAGCTGGAAAATTGTTCATCATCACTGAGGGGATCACAAACAGGATCTAAATGTTCAATCAACTCCACCATCACATCAGACACTGGAGTGTACTGGTGTCAGTCTGAATCTGGAGAGAGCTATCATCCTGTTAATATCACTGTACACAGTGAGTCTGTTTTCTGTATTTATTTATTTCACAAAGCCCACATTTTTGTGTGTCAGATTTAAATAGCCAGATCCAATCACCCACACAATCTTATTCCTAAATGACAATAAATCCACTAGACCAGTGGTTGAAGTGAAGGGCTACGTGAACAAAATACTGAAATGTAGCCTACCGTTAATTTAATTATATCACATTTGTAAATAAAATTTACCTGAACATGTTTCTCACAGTCAAAATATAACCCATGCTCCCTCTAGTGTACAACAAAATGTTAGTGCTATATTTTGCGGTCAAAGGGTGCACCTCTGTTTGCTCACGTGCATCAATCGGAGTGAAGTGAGAGATGTTAAGGTATGAGTGACCGCTTAGGACATTGCTCCATTATGGAATAGTAGAGAGGAAAAAATATTTAGGTAAGGTGGCAACTAGGTAGGCTTAATAGTGTAGAAGGAGAGGAGGGTTGCATTGTCAATTTTAATATGTGCATCAATCGGAGTGTCTAGTAGCAATGAGAGATCTTTGGGTTGGTAAAGCTGCTAAGGTACAATGAACAATCTGCATTGTAAAAAGTGCTAGGCCTATATAAATAATGGTGACTTAAACTGACAAGTGAAAAGTGTGTCATTGTGTACCGTTGCGGCTCCCATAACTATTTTGTTATTGTCTAAGGTGCCAGACAAGGGTGGCTGGGGGGAGGGAGATACACGGGTTGCATTGTCTGCAGAGGTTGCTTAATTTTAGGTTAGGATGATTCCAAGAGCCCGACGATTGCAGTTCAGGGGGTCCAGAAACCATAGTGGCACCCCTGATTGTCTGTGTGTTCTCAACACTTACTGGCATAAAGAACCATATTGGCACAGACTTCCACAGAAACTGATTTAAGACTCAGACTCTCTCTGATACAGCCAATGAGCCAAACATCGTAGAGTTATCATATCAAGCACACCCATCTCAGTAAATGGCAATTTATTAAAGAAATAAGCCCCAAGAGTCTCTTGGCGGCCATCTTTGAAACACCTCTCAGGCATGCAAGTGCAACTCCTATATCTTTGAATGGGAAAACATACAATTCTCCAAAACTGGTCACTTGAGTTTACGATTAAATTTCATATTTGAAATCACCAAAGAAATCTGATATCAACTGTATCATAAATATTGTTTATTTTGCTCAAATAGCATTATAAAAAGCTTATTTTTCAGGCTAGATCAGCCAGTGTGCATGCGCAGTCCTAAGCGCACGTCTTGGAATGCTGACTGTTTCTATAGCAACCAGCACGCTTCTAGCTGCAGTGATGCGCTGACTTTACTGATTAGTGATTGGGTCTCTCATTCAGAAGGCGGGGCTTCCTGCGATTGAGCGGCCATATTGAGTGTTGCATTTTTCCCCATTCAAAATACGAGTGACACGTCTTGGGTATTCTATAGTCTTAGATTATAAATTAACTGTAAACCACGGCATCACAGGGCTTATTGCTTTTATAAAACTATTATTCCATATACGTAGTAAGGTTTCACAAAATAAAACAGAGCAAAAGTGTAACAATATTAATATAAAACATTATTCTTCCGCCAAACAATGTAGTTCCTCAGAAACGGTTGTGGTTCCAAACAAGTTGTTGCTGAGCAAAACACAAACATAAACAAAGGTATTTGTTTGTAGAGTAATTTACAACAGCTTCGAACTTGACTCAACCAATCAGAATCAAGGACCTATTTGTTTTAATAATTAAAAATATACAATTGGTTGCAAACAAATTATATGTTTGATAAAAGGGAGTTATTTTACAAAAAGCATTTATGCTGCATGTGCACTTTTTTTTTAAAATACTTTGTGTGGCTATGTGAGAGAGGTGTATGCAGAAGGATGTTAAATGCTCGGGGGGTATGCAACTGTAAAAAGTTTGAAAACCACTGGTGCTAGACTATTAAACCTTTGACTAGTAAACCTTTGGTCAACCTTTGGCCTTTTTTTCAGAAAAAAAAATCTCAATTTATCCAGAATCGTGCAGCTCTAGGTCTTTTTCAGCTCGTAATGTCTCTGTTTCAGTAGAGGATATGATTCTGGATAGTCCTGTTCATCCTGTGACTGAAGGAGATTCTCTGACTCTACACTGTTTATATGAACATTCAACCCCACCAATCCTCAGAGCTGATTTCTATAAAGATGGGTCACTCATCCAGAATCAAACTACAGAGATGATTATCTCTACTGTCTCAAAGTCACACGAGGGTTTCTACTCCTGCAAACACCCAGAGAGAGGAGAGTCACCCAAGAGCTGGATCTCAGTCACAGGTGAGAATCAATGAAACTGTGAGATGATTTATTTCTTCACATGCTCTCGTTCAGATATAGTGCTTGATAAAGTGTTTGTGTGTCTCTTTTTTCAGTGTCTCATTCAGAATCTCAGATCTCTGTCCTCCACACACTCAGTTCTCTACTGACAGTTTGTCCGTATCTGCTAGTGACAGTCGTGCTGATCTTCAAATGCTGCAGGATGAGAGGTAAATGTCTGTCTGATTTATTATAACATTATATTCAGTTTAACACCAAATTGGTCACTATTATCATTAATAATGTGTAGCTTGTCATCTTCTGGGTTTGTAAGGTGCTTACTAAAGCTGCTTTGAAACAACTTGTATTGTGAATTTTTTTTTAATACAAATCAGTTGAATCGAATATGTCTTGCTCATCCTGTATATTTTTTTACCCTACAAATACATATATTTCCTCTCTGTAGTGTCTTTTGGTTATCTACATACTGTGAATTAATATACAATAAAGAGAAAAAAAAAAAAAAAAAAAACATATAAAGAGAAAAAAAAAAAAAAAAAAAACATCCATACCTGTTCAAGTAGAATAAATGCTTGAGTAAATGTTTTGTATGTTTTTAACAGTTACATCTGTTGAAGAACAAGAAACTTCAATCTGATTTTAATCTGTTGTGATGGTGAGAAAACTTCAGCTTGATCCTGGAATCTCTCAGTATCTCTTTCAATATTTGGGCTGAACTTACTTACTGTAAAAGTCACGTTTTGGGAGTGATTCCTTTTTGCATCTCTCGTTTGTTAAAGTCAACATGAACCAGCATCAAGACCCTTTTCACCTCTGAGAGAAGCGGGATATTCAACGAGAAAACGTGTAGAGAAGAACTTGTTTTTATTTATCTGGAATTAACTGGAGTGTTTTTGTGTACATATGTGTAACACCTCATTTTTTTAAATTAAATGACTCTCTGAGGCCTGACAACACACTGACTGTACTGTTTGTTCATAAAGTTCTGAAAAGCTTATCTCACAGACGTTAAATTTTAAAGGTGATATTTGCTGCCTTCATGTTTCATCACACAGTAAATTTGTGGACTCTCAAGGCATGTTTTGTTACTGTAACACTTTATAATAACGTTCATTAATAAATCATTAACAAACGTTATACAGGTCCTTCTCAAAAAATTAGCATATTGTGAAAAAGTTCATTATTTTCCATAATGTAATGATAAAAATTAAACTTTCATATATTTTAGATTCATTGCACACCAACTGAAATATTTCAGGTCTTTTATTGTTTTAATACTGATGATTTTGGCATACAGCTCATGAAAACCCAAAATTCCTATCTCAAAATCATCAATCATGAAAAGGTTCTCTAAACGAGCTATTAACCTAATCATCTGAATCAACTAATTAACTCTAAACACCTGCAAAAGATTCCTGAGGCTTTTAAAAAACTCCCAGCCTGGTTCATTACTCAAAACCGCAATCATGGGTAAGACTGCCGACCTGACTGCTGTCCAGAAGGCCATCATTGACACCCTCAAGCGAGAGGGTAAGACACAGAAAGAAATTTCTGAACGAATAGGCTGTTCCCAGAGTGCTGTATCAAGGCACCTCAGTGGGAAGTCTGTGGGAAGGAAAAAGTGTGGCAAAAAAACGCTGCAACAACGAGAAGAGGTGACAGGACCCGAGGAAGATTGTGGAGAAGGACCGATTCCAGACCTTGGGGGACCTGCGGAAGCAGTGGACTGAGTCTGGAGTAGAAACATCCAGAGCCACCGTGCACAGGCGTGTGCTTTTGAACCAGAATCAGCGGCAGAAGCGCCTGACCTGGGCTACAGAGAAGCAGCACTGGACTGTTGCTCAGTGGTCCAAAGTACTAAACCATTTTTTTCGGATGAAAGCAAATTTTGCATGTCATTCGGAAATCAAGGTGCCAGAGTCTGGAGGAAGACTGGGGAGAAGGAAATGCCAAAATGCCTGAAGTCCAGTGTCAAGTACCCACAGTCAGTGATGGCCTGGGGTGCCATGTCAGCTGCTGGTGTTGGTCCACTGTGTTTTATCAAGGGCAGGGGTCAATGCAGCTAGCTATCAGGAGATTTTGGAGCACTTCATGCTTCCATCTGCTGAAAAGCTTTATGGAGATGAAGATTTAGTTTTTCAGCACGACCTGGCACCTGCTCACAGTGCCAAAACCCACTGGTAAATGGTTTACTGACCATGGTATTACTGTGCTCAATTGGCCTGCCAACTCTCCTGACCTGAACCCCATAGAGAATCTGTGGGATATTGTGAAGAGAAAGTTGAGAGACGCAAGACCCAACACTCTGGATGAGCTTAAGGCTGCTATCGAAGCATCCTGGGCCTCCATAACACCTCAGCAGTGCCACAGGCTGATTGCCTCCATGCCACGCCGCATTGAAGCAGTCATTTCTGCAAAAGGATTCCCGACCAAGTATTGAGTGCATAACTGAACATAATTATTTGAAGGTTGACTTTTTTTGTATTAAAAACACTTTTCTTTTATTGGTCGGATGAAATATGCTAATTTTTCTGAGATAGGAATTTTGGGTTTTCATGAGCTGTATGCCAAAATCATCAGTATTAAAACAATAAAAGACCTGAAATATTTCAGTTGGTGTGCAATGAATCTAAAATATATGAAAGTTTAATTTTTATCATTACATTCACAATATGCTTTTTTTTCACAATATGCTAAATTTTTGAGAAGGACCTGTATAATGTTTAACTAATCATTACTTAATATATATTCACATATCTAGAAATATGATAATGTGCTTGTTAAACGTACAGTATGTAATTTTTGGCCACCAGGGGTCACTCAATCAAAATAATAACAAAAGACGTACTTTGATGACGTCGGGAAAGAGCGTGGGCTCATGGGAGTTGTTGTTACTGTCAATGACAACCAGCCATCTAGCATCTCATCATCTCATAACCCATAATACAGAGTAAACGAGTGAACCAGCAATACGATGTTCATTGGAACACGCACTCTGTCGCTCCCCACATTCTTCACTCATTCTAACTTAGTATTTTGACTATCACGTCTTTTCGAACTGAGAGATATATGAATTATGAGACCCCTATCAAATCAATATTCCATGTAGCTAGTAGTAATATATGTTAAAACACGGTCGCCTTTCGTTAATAATTATAATTACGTTTATACTATGATATCGAACAAGATCTTGAACTGCATTTGAAGCTACTTTATCCAGCTAGATATAGAACAAATGTGGATTTACATTATACTACACATGAGAGCTAGTCCGTCTGCGTTTTACACAAGACATCATCGTTTCACAAAATATACGGATAGATATAGTTAGCTGAATGGATGCATACCTGTTTATTAGAATGCAAGCGAGTTCGGCATCTCTTTGTAGAATTCAGCTTGTCACGAAGCTCTCTCCATCTTGGAAATGCAACTCCAATATTTACCTTTGTCTTGTTTCTTCTCTTGTCCCAAAACCTTCTCGGGTCATTTATTTCACCCGTTCGTTTGCGCTTCAAAGAACGTGCAGGCAAAGCATAATCATGATCCATAACTAACGTAAGTGATTGATTGAGGTATAAATACTAATCAGAATCAGAATCAGATCAGAATCAGAAAGAGCTTTATTGCCAAGTATGCTTACGCATACAGGGAATTTGTTTTAGTGACATAAGCTTCCAGTACACAGAGACAACAAAAAACAAAAAACAAATTGCAAATAAATAAATTGTATGAACAGTTGTGCTATAGATGACAATGGATTAGAACAGAGTAAGATGCAGAGATGTACTTGGATGGAGGGGTAACAAATAAATATAAGAATATTGCACATTTTTACATAAGTGGTGAACATTTAACTGTTAATGAGGTAGATTGCCTGGAAGAAGAAACTGTTCTTGTGCCTGACTGTCCTGGTATTTGCGGCTCTGAAGCCCCGGCCAGATGGCAAAAGTTCAAAAAGGGGGTAACTTGGATGAGAGGGATCCAGAGTGATTTTCTGAGCCCTTTTTCTCACTCTGGATGTATACAGTTCTTGAAGGGTGGGCAGGGGAGCACCAATAATTCTTTCAGCAGTAACAACCATTCTCTGTAGTCTTCTGATGTCTGATTTTGTAGCTGAACCAAACCAGACAGTTATTGAAGTGATATAAACAATATAGATATAAAATATAATAATCTCGATCAAGGCTAGCTACTACTTTTTCTTCTTCGTCTGTTCTTTGCTTCTGTTGGCTCTGTGTGTTCACCTTTGTATTTGGCGGTTTCGCCGTGTTCCGCAGGAAGTTAGACAAACTAGAGAGGTCAAAGGTTATATGACGCCATAGACGGGCGACAAAACGGAAATAAAGAAACGTGCCGTGTCTTCTAATTAAACTATAATTTTCTCCGGATTTGAAAGTTCGTGGAAACTGTTGAGATAATGTAAGTACACAACTAAAAAAAATATATAACATAGATATAGTGATTTCTGCTATTTTTAAAGCAGAAAAATTACATATTGTGCCTTTAATGTTAACTAATAAACTTATTAAACATTACCAAATGATTAAATGTAAATTTGAATGCTTACAAAATGTCATTAAACTTTTGATTCATATGATCATGATTTTTTAAACTTCAAATGATTTTGACAGATGGTTTACAAATGATTTAAAACTTCATTAATGAATCATTAACAAACATTACATAATGCTTAACTGGTCATTAGTTAATGTTTACCAATGTCATTAAACTTTCAATGTGTTTTAAAAATCTACAAATGATTTTAACAGAAATTACTCAAAATTTATTTGTAATGTACTTTGAATGCTTACAAGTGTCATTAAACTTCAGTTCACATATTAGCTAATGCTCATTTTTTTACATTTAGAAATGCTGTGAAACAAAAGAAACTTTATTATGGGTGGTGTGGCGTAGTGTAAAAATGATTCAAGCTATTCAAGCCCTCATGCACAAAAGAAACTTTATTATATATTTTGTCTCTTATTGTTGTGTACTTCTAGCATTTGCACATTTTAAATCATTTATGAATTATTTGTTAATATTTTTCAGTACCCAATCTAAAGTGGAAACTATTTATCAATTGTAAATGTTTATAAACATTTACTATTAATTAGTACCTTATATGAGCAGAGTCCCAAATGACTGGAATTTACCCTATTTTCACATCTTTTACATATCATTTATTAATCATTTGTTTCATGTTTTTTTGCATTACCCAATCTAAAGTTGAGACTATTCATACATTTGTAACTGTTTATAAAACTTAAATTTAAAAAAAAAATCAAGAAAATGCTTCATTAATCATTTATCAAAACAATGCAATATAAACCGATTGAATCGTGTTCCCTTATAGTAATGAAATTGACCCCTACACTGTTGACCCCTTAAACCAACCCATACACCAAATCTGTCCCTAACCTTACCTGTATCACACCCCAATAGCAGCAAAAGTGTTGTACATTAAAAAAATCTTATAATCCTTGTATAACATCAGTTAAATCCATTTGTAGATTTTCAAGATGTGCATGATCATATGAATTAATGACATTTATAAGCATTTTAATTTACATGAAACGTTAATTATTAGGTAATGGTTAATACATTTATTAGCAAACATTAACAAGCACATTATTTCACGTTTCTAGATATGTTCCGTTAAGAATTATATAATTTTTGTTAATTATTTATTAATGAAAGTTATTATAAAGTGTTATCCAATATTATGGTACATTTACAGTTATTCATGTAGCCAGGATTGGACAAAGATACATCAAAATGTATTTCAAAATAAAATACCAAATACCTTCATTTTAAGTGTATCAAAATAAACTACAAAATACAGCAGCCACACCATGTACCAAAGTAAACTACTGCATTTTTGTATTTTAAAAATACTAAAAAATGCTTTTACAAGGGAGCATAAATTCCTTCGCAAACCTTCCATCATTTGGCCTATTTAATCTTTCCCTTCACCATTACACTGACTCAGTTGATTAAGTGAACAATGTTTGATAGCAACAGCTTTTCTCTGCCCGAGCCATGCAATAAATCTGACATATGCAACCAGTTAACAGATAACTAAATATTCACATATCCCTGTGATCTCCCAGATGAAGGTTAGTTTTAAAGTTACCAGCAGTTTAATGTTTAACAGTTTGCAAATGACTCATAATTGTATCCTAATTTAGTTTCTTGGTGTTTGGCAACTACATTGCATCAGCAACTCATTGACAAACAATGAATTCATAAGAAGACAAATGATGGCACCTGTATTCATAGCAACTAGTTTCTAACTAATTAATCATTTGATTGTTAATCATAAATATAATAATATGGAAATTTTTACATTTGCATTGACTGATCTCACTCAAATACAGTTATCTTACATATATCTTTTTAACATTTATATCTTTTGAATGTAATCATTAATCTGTAATCAAGTATTCAATGATCAAGGTATTGTGTAGTCTAGAGAGTAAATGGATTTTCTTGTGTAACTCTTAAGGGGTCACTTCAGCTAGTGTGAATTTGCCAGGTGTGTGCATACACGTCAGTCTTTACATGTTTTTATATGAACTTTAGCAATATGTATCAGATGTGACAAGGCATGATGGAATGTACCTGTTGTCTTTATAAGCTGTGTTTATAAGCTCTTTGTTTACAGACAGCAAGCTGTGTGTAAACCAGATAATTTTCTGAAGAAAATTAAAGCAAGACAAAGACAAAACTCTGTGTGGTTTTTCATTCTCAGTCTTCACCATAATTTTATTACTTTATTAAATTAGAATTTCGGCAACGTGTCAGGCAGTCATTCATGCAATGGCGTTCAAACTCATGATCCTACTAAACAGCTACTTCAATTAGGCTACAATATTCAACAATCAAATATTTATTTATCAATTATTGGACACCTATTTGGAAGTTGAAAACAAACATTTTAGCATTATTAAATGATCAACATGTTTTGATTTTAAATGTAGCCAGAAACTAGCAACAGAACTCGTTCCACTGTTGGGCCAAAAGCGGACTTGCTAGTGCATGCCAGTGCCAGTCTGATGTTGTCACGGGTTATGCTACTGTGAAGAGCACGGAGTGAGGAACGAGGAGATGCAGAGTCCAATTCAAACAATCAGTCTTTAATAATGTCCAAGGAAACAGGAGAACACATGTAGCAAGGGGTGTACATGAACAATTCCAAACCAAGACCTTAAATGCACAAGGAAATGAGGATAATAACAAGACACTCCTGGAACAAATTGGAAACAATTAGGATAGGAACGGGAAGGACCAAATAAGGGCATACAGGAACTAAACAGGAACATATCCGTGACAGATGGATTATGATCACCATACAAGGCAGAAATATTTATAAGCAATGCAAAGGACTACACTAGCCATTACCATAGTAAAACATGGTAAAATACGACTGCTTGAAGAAATCAGACAAATATAGGCTATCACAGTCATTCATTTATTTAGTGACATATTTTATTTGTCAGTAATTCTCACCTCTTTATAACTTCCACGTATCTCATGTGCTACAGGTCCGAGGCTACCAAACACTCCAGGCCCGTTTAAAGCACTGACTCGCACTGGCCCCACAGTGGAAAGGCAGAGTATTAACCCAACTCCAGCCACTGAATCTACTGAGAGCCATAGAAGTATAGAGGACACAAACACATTAATATTGTAGTAACAAGTCTGGGCAAACTACTGAGCAGGCTCCAATCAGAGGCCTCATTTTTATGATGTCATCATGTAGACTTCTTACAAGGTATTTAACAGTATTTTAAAACTACAAAAATACAAAACACTAAAGGATTTTAATACAAATAATGAAGCCATATTCATCAACCCTTTCAAATACATTTACACAATCACTATTTTGTATTTGAAATACATATTTGAAATACATGTATCATAAATACTGCCCATCCCTGCATGTAGCTTTTATCCAAAGTGACTTATAGCCATAACCAATAGCCCGTGAAGACAAAGCCATGCTTCTGCATTCTGGATCATTTGAAGAGGTTTGATTGCACATCCTGGAAGTGAAGTCAGAAGAGCGTTGCAGTAGTCCAGTCTAGAGATGACAAGAGCCTGGATGAGGAGTTGTGCTGTATGTTCAGTTAGGAAGAGCCTGATCTTCCTAATTTTTTTCAGTGCAAACCTGTATGTCAGTGTTGTCTTTGCAATGTGGTCTTTGAATGTCAACTGGTCATCAAAGATTAACCCAAGATTACTGGCTGATCTGGTTGGGATTATTATTGATGATTTTAGCTGGATGGTGAAGTTGTGCCATATGAGTTGCTAGAACATGAGAAGCTCTGTCTTCACTCGATTGAGTTGTAGATGTCGTTTTTCACATAAACAAGCACAAACCTCTAATAGGCAGTCTTTGATTTGTGTAGCTGCTGTGGGATTGTCTGGTTGAAATGAAAATTAGAGCTGAGTGTCATCAGCATAACAATGGTTTATATCCTATCATAAAGCAGTTCAGTCCTTTAAAATAAAAGGCTCAGTAGAGCTGTTATGTAGTCTCTGTGATGTTTTCCTGCTTCACATTATAACCACATGAATCCACACTGTAATTTATAAGCATATTTATTGCAAATATGTTCCTAATGTAAGTCTTCTGACTTGTATCACTGTAATGCATTGTAGGTTATTCTAATTTTAAAACTGTTCATGATTCCTTTCTTAAAATAAAGAAACAGTGCCTTTTAAAAATATTCTGGAGCTGGTGCTTTGTTAAAACATTCTTGCAGTGTTACAGTGAAAGCAAAAGAACCAGAATAACCATATGACCTCTTGCTGTTGTCAATTATGAAATATCTTGCACTTTAGAACATAACCCAGTCAACGCATGAGATCATGCGATGATCAGAGTGACATCACACCATTCTGATATTGTGATACTGGCAGTGTAAAATGTGAGCTTATTGTGAATTCAATATGTTGAGCAGATTGAGAGGAGAAAGTTTAAATATCAGTCACCAGGGGACATTCTACTTCCTGTTTCTCAACACTAGAAAAACGTGGATACTGTTAGCAAATCGTTTGTGCTGTACACTTGTGTTCTGGACTCATCTTGCCAGCTCAGGTGTAGAATCACTGTAGTTGTTATCAACTGATTGATTGCATTGACAAATTGCATTCTGTGTTTCAGGATGTGTCAAGTTTTTTTTAAGGGGAAAGGAAATAGAGGAAGTAGAAAAACTAAAGAAGTCACCAAAACAACACAAGAATCTGAATGCATCTGTCAAATAGAAATATTTGTATCAAATGCCATCACCAGGCTGAAAAGAATACAAAATAAACAAGGAAACTGAACTTTTGATATACTTTGTGTTTCAAAAAATATGATGTATATTAGAGAAATATTACAGATCACAGATCACTGTGAGATCAGATTGTTGACTTGTGATGCTACTGTAATCTACATAAATTATTAAAGTTAGTATGCAGCAATTCTTGAACTTGCATTTTTTTGTTTTTACTGTAAGGCCAATAAATTTACATGCATTTTTACACTTCCTGTGATTCTGACTGGAGTGAGAAAATGCTGAGTTCTGGTGTTCACATGGTTAGAACTGCCAGTTGTGGTGACAACCTTTAACACCATGCATATGAGCAACAGTAATATTGATGCTTCTCAAGCACCATTTAAAAAAGGACCAATTCAAATTCTTATGTGTTTAGTTTTACTAACATTTCTCATTCTGCATGACGCACTAATAACACAAGATCTATAAGCCACTCTGTGAACTTCTCTTCACACTGCATGTGGTTTATATTGCACAATAATTGAAATCTCATAAAAATGTCTCATATAAAAAAAACCTGTTTTTCTTTCTAAAGTACTTCCTCTTTCATCTTAAACCCAAATTTCACAGTTAAATGTTGATGCATGTCTGATGTAAGCACATCTTTCTAAAAATGTTTATAAGAAAAAAATTGAATAGCATTTTTTACTGACTGTGTCACTACTCAGTCAAAAGTGTGAAACATACAGTGACCAGGGCCGGGTTTCCCGATAACGATTGATCTTAGCACTTAAGAGCGTTTTCTACAAGTAATTTTACTATCGTTCGTTCTTGTTTCACGTGCATTTTCCCAACAATGCACGTAAAGCAGTCGCACGTAGATGTGCTTTAAGTGATACTTAGAAGTCGCTATCCGTTTGTGTCATGTGCTGAAATGTCACCTTATAGAATGGCTCTTAATTGTAGTACACGATCCTTTTATTGAAATGTTAACCTAATGCTGCATTCCAGACAGACAACTTGGACTATAATAACTATAATACAATACAATATTATATTATAGTGTATATCATTTATTTTATACTATACTAATAATATATAATGTACTTTATATATCAGTATAGCGAGAGAGAGAGAGACGTTATTTCCGTGTCCAATACATATTTCGTGCACTTCAGCAAGTCATTGACAGATTTTTTTCCCCCAGTCTTTGAAGCATTTCCTACATTACTTTTTTATTAGTTTTTTTTCCAGTCATTTAAGACGTGTTTTTTATTTTTTTTTCTGTCCCTTTTAATTATTTCAGTTATAAATTAATAAAAAAAAAAAGAAAACGAGTCATAAAGTGTACAATAAAGCACAATCAAATCCTTATATTATAATCACATTCCACTTGAATAAAGTTAAAGGTGTAATCTTGCCTATTGTCCTGCAGGGTGACCGCATAAATCTGTCTTCCTACGATGCACTTAGGGCTTAAACCGATTACTACAGAGCACTCGTAGATCAATGATGATTTTCAGTACTACTTAAGTTATGATGCTTTTTGGGAAACAGACCGTATATTAAGATCATTTGTACGATCGTTTTTACGAACTTCTTAGGCTTTACGAAGGCTTTTGGGAAACTCAGCCAAGAGTTTATTCTGATTCTCAACAAATAACTTGAAGTCCGTTCTTTTTAAGTGTAAATAATTTATATAAATATTAAATTATACAATGTGATAACCGTAATACAATTACCTGAAAATGACTCTTATGTTTACTTTGTTTTCAGTGAATCATAAACACTAGTGATTACTGAAATAAGGAGAACTTACTGGACTATGAATTTATACTTTCTGTTGTTCTGATGTTACTGTCATCTTGTATTTAGGGCTTGTGAGACTACAGACACTGACCTGTTGTTCAAGACAACCCATAGTTTAAGATACACATGTTATTTAATAAAAACACATTAAAAGTGTTTGTAAATACATGGTAAATTACATAGTAGATTTGTGCGTCTTGAATCTGTCCTGATGTTTCTAAAGATCTGACCGCAGGTTTCAGGAAGTCTTGAGTCTTTAACACCGTCTTTGTGCTTACCCTGTATGTGTATGAATATTCAGTCAGTATGGAGCTCAGTCAAATTCTCGTTCTCGTCAAAGTATTATTCTCTCTATGTATTTCAGTAGGTGTTAATTGCTATTATATTATGTAATAATCAGACTTCAGTGTTCCTGGATCATACTAGTTATATATATATATATATATATAATATATATATATATTATAATATGCCATATATATATAAATAGCCATCATATATATTTATACTCGTGGCCCGTTGAATGCTTGAATCTGATTGGCTGAACAGAACGTTCTGAGGTGTGCATTTATTTTCTGGCAAACGAACGGCGAACGACTTGTTCCACAGCAGCTCTCTTGAAAACGACATTACTAGTTCCATATCATTTCACAATACTAAAACTATTATAACAGATATAAACCATTATCACGCAGTTTGCACAAAAAAGTGTTGTGACGATTTTATCAGTTAGCCTATACAGTGTAGTAATAAAAAGGCTACACATGACATTTCTCACTAGAGATGTAATAACAGCGGTCAGTTTAGAGACGCTGCAGCAGAAGAGTGTCTGAGACGCACAGAGGTCACGTTTAGCCCAATTCACAGAAGCTTCTCCTTTCTCTCTCTCTCTCTCTCTCTCTCTCTCTCTATCTCTTCTCTTCTCTCTGTTCTCTCTCTCTTTCTTTCTCTCTCTCTTCCCTCTGTGTGTCTTATGTCGCGCTCGCTTCTTTCTAATGGAAAAATTCATTAATAACTGCATTAGAATGCTATGTATAAATATTGCTGGTACTTTTAAAAGAGGAATATGGATGAGATGCGGACGAAGAAATAGTTCTAATCCATAGCCATTTAAGTACAAAAACCGGTGAAAGAATCCCTTTGAAATAAATTGCATCGGATCGATTGTCTTGATGTGTGGAAACCGTTAGCATAAGCGGAATTTTGACTCCGGTGTGAATTATTCAAAAAAAAATTCAAAAAGCATCACCACCTCGGGGGTGCATTATTTTGCTAATAATTCAACGGCCTGGAGTAAATTATTCTTACACATACACACACACACACACATGTTTATATATTTCTGGAAACCTTTAGCTGGATTTTTTATTATGTTTATTCTAAGCACTTTATTTTTTTATTTATTTTATTCTCAGCTTCCTTAAAACTCATCAAAAACCTTCTAAATAGATCAAGCTTTGATCTAGTTTTTTTTTATTTTATATTTTAGCATGTGAAATATTCTTTTTTTTTTTGTTGCGAGATCAAGTGGTGCTCAGTTAGTGCTGTTTGTGAAGAGAAATATTCTCTGTTGTGTTGTAGATCAGTGTGTTTGTTCAGTCATTCAGTTTTGTGCTTTGTAATGGTTGGTTTGTTTTGCAATTATTGGCCATTTTGTGTAATAAATATTTAGATACCTCTGCTATTAGTCAGATGTTTAAATGTTAATCTGGAAACATTTCCACTGTTAGTATGTTTTAATCTGTTTTATTCTGTGCAATTATCTTTTCTTTTCTTTTTCTTTTAATTTTTTAGCTTCCTTAAAACTTAAACTCACTCAAAGCTCAATCTAGACAGATCAAGATATTTTTTTCTTTCATTTATTTTAGCATGTTTTAAATTATTTTATTTAAAAAAAAAATTACCAGATCAACATAATCTGTGCCCAGATGCAATTATCTCTAGACAAATTATAAGATAACATAAACTTTTGGGGGTTTGGTCCTTGCTCAAGGGTCTCACCTCATTTAATTATTTCTTCTCTGAGTTTTAGTGTGATTCCGTCCCCATCCACTCTAAGACTTGAACCCATGAAGGTCAGTCAATTACATTCATGTACAGTCTTTCATCACATACGAGTGATCTGCAGTAATTGGTTACAAACCAATGAGAATTAATTACACAAGATTTTCTGGCAAAAATCATTCCAATGAGAGGACAATATGACAACAAATGAAAATGAAATCAAAGTACAGTAATTATTAAACAATGAGAGGACAAGATTTTCTGATGAAAATCATTCAACACTCAAGTTTGATGTTTCTAAATTCTCAGTGACTTTATACTGACAGATATTCCCACACCAACTCTGACCTCTATTCCCACAGAGTTCACTGTTCACTGGAGACTCAGTTACTCTGAGATGTGAGGTGGATCAGTCACGGGATGGATGGGAGTTTCTCTGGAGTAAAAACTCAAACACTGAATCTACTGAAGCTGCAAATAAAACAATCGATTCACTGAAAGTCTCTGATGGAGGAGAATACAGGTGCAGAGCACAAAGAAGAGGACTTTACACAAATTACAGTGAATCTGTAACAGTGACAATATACGGCAAGTATTTTCATCAAATAATGATCTGCTCAGAGAACACAATGAAAATGATTCACAAGACTGAATCAGTGATTATAACAGCTTTAGAGAACAACACTTCAGTCTAACCTGATTTATGTTTTACAATCAAGTATCTGTGTTCATCCAGACAGTAAAAACAGCAGCACATTATTTTTATTGTGAATTGTTACAGAAAGACCAAAAGCCAAAGTGAGCATTAAACCTGATCAACATGTATTCAGAGGAGAGACAATCACTCTTAGATGTGACATTGATGGTGAAGGAGTCACTAGCTGGAAGTACAGCTGGTATAAAGACGGTTCAGTCAGTGTTTTCAGTGAACTACAGGAACACACATTCAGTTCTGTTACTGAGTCTGACGCAGGTAAATACTCCTGTTATGGAGCAGAGAGAGGAGGATCACGAACATCAAACATCAGTGATGAAGTTTACACTGTCAGTATCAGGTGAGTTTCATCATCTCTTCATAAACACACACAAGTTTAACATGTTATTAATGAGGGATGTCTCTATTTCAGATGAAGCCAAGACAGTTTTAAGTGTTTCTCCACAGAAGTGGTTGACTGAAGGAGATCCAGTGACTCTGATCTGTGAGGTTAAAGGCTCCTCTACAGGCTGGACATTCAGATGGTACACTCTAACTGCTTCATCAGGTAAGATATAGTGTGCTTCATGTGATAACATCTGAATGAACTGGTTCCATCAAAAAATATTATAGAGATTAAAAATCAAACAAATAAACCATTCTGAATACATTGATTGTACCAACAAAGGTAATTTATAAGACTCATGTAAAAATTACTGATCATTTCTTGAGGTAACTGCACATTCTCACTTTTTACAGACAGCAGTAGTCATTATCAGCTGCTCTCAGACAGCAGCAGAGGAGCTGGAGGAAACTACATTGTCAGTTCTGCTGCTCCGAATCACACAGGAGTTTATGTGTGCAGAGCAAAGAGAGAAAAACCAGTCTATAACACATGGTACAGCAACAAACAGCTTCTATGGGTCACTGGTGAGTTAAGACTGAATCACAGAATGAATGAGACTCTCCTGAAATTTTCCTTGATCTTTAAAGAGATTGATTTGTTATGAAATTGTTTCAGTTGTCTTTGGCTTTCTTTCTGATGGCATAAATACAAATATGTTACAAATATGTTATTTTGTTGAAACAGTGTACATTGAATAAAGTGTTAAATCAATAAAACTGTTTTGACTTGATTTCCAAATTGTAGCTGAAAGTGTCTTCTCAGGTGTTTCTCCTCCAGTCTCTCTGATCATCAGTCCCAGCAGAACTCAACACTTCACATCTGTCTCTCTCTCTCTGAGCTGTGAGGACCAGAGTAACTCTGATAGATGGAGAGTGAGAAGATACACAGACAATGAGCAGCTGGAAGATTGTTCATCATCACTGAGGGGATCACAAACAGGATCTAAATGTACAATCAGCTCCACCATCACATCAGACACTGGAGTGTACTGGTGTCAGTCTGAATCTGGAGAGAACTATCATCCTGTTAATATCACTATACACTGTGAGTCTGAGTTTCTGTATTTTATTTTTTCATTTCTGATTTTTTAAATTATTTTTTTCATTTACAATGCAGTACACAAAGCAGTTGATTAAACAAAATCAGGAAGCAGCACTACAAACAAACAAACACTCAATGGGCAAGAGATACCAAAATGTAGTTTTGTAAGAAAATGTAAAAATCTTTATTATGATGATGATGATGATTATTATATTTGTTACCATATAGTTGCCATATACTATTTACAATCAGCACATATTTCCTCTGTTTCTGTAGTTGATGTGATTCTGGAGAGTCCTGTTCATCCTGTGACTGAAGGAGATTCTCTGACTCTACGCTGTTTATATAAACATTCAACCCCACCAATCCTCTGTGCTGATTTCTATAAAGATGGATCACTCATCCAGAGTCAAACTACAGAGATGATCGTCTCTACTGTCTCAAAGTCACATGAGGGTTTCTACTACTGCAAACACCCAAAGAGAGGAGAGTCACCCAAGAGCTGGATCTCAGTCACAGGTGAAATTCAATGAAAATGTGAGCTTAATTATTTCTTCATATGCTCTCGTTCAGATATAGTGATTGATAAAGTGTTTGTGTGTCTCTTTTTCAGCGTCTCATTCAGAATCTCAGATCTCTGTCCTCCACACACTCAGTTCTGTACTGACAGTTTGTCCATATCTGCTAGTGACAGTCGTGCTGATCTTCAAATGCTGCAGGATGAGAGGTATAACAGCTGAATGATTTATTACATGTCATTATAATCATATTTTACTGAGCAACAATTATTATTATGATTAATGCTGTTTGGCTGAATGTGCATGTGGTCAAATTAACATTTGTGTTTGTTTGCATGCACCACTGTCCTCCTTTGACTTGCATCTAATGGTTGTTAGATTCAACATGAAGCAGAATTTCAAACCCTTGGACTTCTAAGTGAAACAGGATATTCAACAAGACAACATGTAGGGCAAAACTTGATTTTACCCAACAGGAATTGTTTGGCATTACATACATTTTCTTCTTTGTAATTGCTAAAATAATTTCTGATTTTATGTTGATAACACACCGACTCAACTAAACTGTTTGCTTTTTCAGTTGCTTTTCAGTATTATTGTATCATGAAAGTTAAAGTTTAATGTTTTTATTTAGTTCTATTTTAATATTGTAATATAGTTCAATCTTTAACAGTATAAGTCTTAGTGCATCTATGTTATGTAGCCTCTGTGATGTTTGCCTGCTTTACAACCACATGAACATGTCATTTTTAAGCATGTTTATTCATTATTCTTTAGTGTATTATTTATTCATGACTTGTATTGCTGCAACTCTCTGTAGGTTTTTCATATTTTGAACTGTTCATATTTTCTTTTTTAAAATAACTCAAAGTCACATGAGGGTTTCTACTAAAAAACAGTGCCTTTTAAAATATTGTGGAGCTGATGCTTTGTTAAAACATTCTTGCAGTGTCACAGTAAAAACAAAAGAACCATGACATATGAGCCAATCAGGTTTTACATGTCAATTATTATACTGTAATCTACATAAATTATTACAGTGGATTATTACAGAGGAGTGGTTACTGAAATAACTTACTGGACTATGAATTATTACTTTCTGTTGTTCTGATGTTACTGTTTTCTTGAATTTAAGGCTCATGAGACTACAGACACTGACCTGTTGTTCATAAGAGAACCTGTAGTTTAAGATACACATTATTTTATAAAAAATGAATGATTGTTACATTACTACACAACTCTGCAATACTTAATTCTGATTGAGTCATTCTGTGGTCTAATATTTCCTAATACTTGTTGGTGCTCATGACAGTGAATAGATAGATAGATAGATAGATAGATAGATAGATAGATAGATAGATAATTATTAATACAGTGATTACCACCATAACAATAAAGAGGAATTAAAATATTGTTTCATTTTCCTTGTTCAACAAACAAAAAAAAAAATAATCATAATAGCAAATTAAATATTGTTCAATTTTATACTGAATGAGTCTTGACAACATTTCTGTAGAAAATCTTTATATTTTGTGAAAACATGTTACAAGATTATCAAATACATCAAAAGATTTTCTGTCACACATGAGGTACATTTGTATGTCTTGAATCTGTCCTGATGTTTCTAAAGATCTGACCGCAGGTTTCAGGAAGTCTTGAGCCTTTAATACAGTCTGTGTCTTTAACTGTCTCTCATCATTCAGTCAGTGATATACCTCAGTATCAATTACATTAATATTAAAATTTTAATATAATAAAAAAATAAAAAAGATAAATATATTTATCTTTACTTTAATTTTATTTGTATTTTTCTCGCTGCTCTCAGAGTTTCAAACCCAGCTCTAGTCCAGGATATACTGTAAGAGTGAGAGATGATTTTGAGAGAGGAAGTGTGCAGTTAGTGCTGTTTGTGAAGAGAAATGTACCCTGTTGTGTTGTAGATCAGTGTGTTTGTTCATTCATTCAGTTTTGTGCTTTGTGGAATCAGTTCTGTTGGTTTGTTTTACACTTATTGTCACTGTTGCTGTAATATTCACTAGTACACAGTTAGTAAGAGTTTGTCTTTGTTCTTATTCCCTGAACAGTTCTCTACTGTGACCAAATCTATAAAACACCAGTCAGATGTTTTAATGTTTATCTGACTCATATGCAGTCCCCCACACAATATCTTGATATTTTTTAATCTTTATAAAAATAGAAAATTCACTCAAAACTCAGAAAGAACACACTATTTTTGGAGTTTTGAATCTAGAATATTTTTATTGGATTACATCCGTACAGATTAAATTTTCAAGTTTATTTGTATAGCGCTTTTTACGATACAAATCGTTGCAACGCAACTTTACAGAAAATTAAGTTTCTACAATATTTAGTAGTAGTTTATCAGTGGTAACTGTCAGTTTATGTGCATATGGCAGAAATGTACGGAAACATCAATTAAAGATGCAATCAAACAGACGATGAACACTATTAGCAGCAATTATTATATGATGCAATCAAACTTATAGCAAAATTTGGTAGTTCTGTATGTAGTTCTGTACAGATGCCATTAGCTCTAGACCAGTTATAAGATGCTGTAAAATACACAGTTGACCATGTTCACACTGTAATGAGTTTTCTCTTTGTGTTTTAGTGCTGATTTCAAACATTCCCACTTCTGAAACAACTGAAGGTGAGTGAATCTGATTCATGTATTTCAGTCACATACGAGTGATTCTACAGTAACTGTTACAAACCAACTGAAACACTGACATCTACTTATGATTATAAATGCAAATAAAACAAGTTCGATTCAGTGAAAGTCTCTGATGGTGAGGAACAATAAAACAGGTGCACCTTAAACATAAAAGAAAAGGACTTTACACAAATTACAGTGTAATAAGTTTTGAACAGTGACAATATACGGCAAGTATTTTCATCAAATAATGATCTGCTTAGACAATTCAATGAAAATTCCCATTGATTGTATATTGACAGATCTTTTATAAATGACTGTAACAGTTATAGAGAACAACGCTTCAGTCTCATCTGATGTATGTTTTACAATCAAGTAACTGATCATATACAGTAAAAAACAGCAGCACATTATTTTCATTGTGAATTGCTGTCATTGTACAGAAAGACCAAAAGCCAATGTGACCATTACACCTGATCAACATGTATTCAGAGGAGAGACAGTCACTCTCAGATGTGACATTGATGGTGAAGGAGTCACTAGCTGGCAGTACAGCTGGTATAAAGATGGTTCAGACAGTGCTTTCAGTGAACTACAGGAACACATATTCTTGTATGTTACTGAGTCTGACGTGGGTAATTACTCCTGTTATGGAGCAGAGAGAGGAGGATCACGAACATCAAACATCAGTGATGAAGTTACACTGACAGTATCAGGTGAGTTTCATCATCTCTTCATATATACACACACACACATTTACACATGTTTAATGAGCGCTGTCTCTATTTCAGATAAAGCCAAGGCAGTTTTAAGTGGTTCTCCACAGAAGTGGTTGACTGAAGGAGATCCAGTGACTCTGATCTGTGAGGTTAAAGGCTCCTCTACAGGCTGGACATTCAGCTGGTACACTGTAACTGTTTCAGGTAAGATATAATGTGCTTCATGTGATAACATCTGAATGAACTGGTTTCATCAAAAATATTATAGAGATTTAAAATAAAAAAAATAAACTAGTTCTGATTATACCAACAATGGTAATTTTAAAAGTCTCATGTAAATATAACTCCTTATTTCTTGAGGTAACTCTACACTTTTTACAGACTACAGAAATGCTCATTATCGGCTGCTCTCAGACAGCAGCAGAGGAGCTGGAGGAAACTACACTGTCAGTTCTGCTGCTCTAAATCACACAGGAGTTTATGTGTGCACAGCAAAGAGAGGAAAACGAGCCTATAGCACACAGTACAGCAACAAACAGTTAATATGGGTCACTGGTGAGTTCAAACAGAATCACAAGGCTCTACTGGACTTGATTTGTTATGGAATTTGCTTCTGATAATACAAGGCTACTACTGAAAATGGAGAAAGATGTTTTCTCTACTAGCAGGGGTTAAATCAACGGTGAAGGCAGGGGTCAGCAGCAACACGGGGTGGCACAGACATTTTCATTATTTCAGTGTAAAAAATTGTTTAACAATAATGTACTGGACTGTTTTATTGCCCACAACACAACTGAATACAATTAATTTGTACTTAATTAGAATTGAGATAATGGTGGATTAAATCAAATAATTAAATAATAATGGTTTCTACGAAGGTTTTTCCTCCAGTACTAACACTTCATGAAGTTGTCTCTGTTGCATGCTGATGGCATAATTACAAAATATTTTACAAATATGTTATTCTGTTTTGAAACAGTGTACATGGTGTAAAGTGTTATATCAATAAAACTGTCTTGATTTCCAAATTGTAGCTGTAATTGTCTTCTCAGGTGTTTCTCCTCCAGTCTCTCTGATCATCAGTCCCAGCAGAACTCAACACTTCATATCTGTCTCTCTCTCTCTGAGCTGTGAGGACCAGAGTAACTCTGATAGATGGAGAGTGAGACACAGACAGTTGGGGGCTGGAAGATTGTTCAGCATCACTGTGGGGATCACAAACAGGATCTAAATGTACAATCAGCTCCACCGGAACATCCCACCGTACACTGGAGTGTACTGGTGTCGGTCTGAATCTGGAGAAAACAGTCATCCTGTGAATATCACTGTACACCGTGAGTCTGAGTTTCTGTATTATTAATGTTTTGTTTTTTTTTCTGATTTTTTATTATTATTATTATTATCATTTACAATGCAGTAAACAAAGCAGTTGATTAAACAAAAACAGGAAGCATCAATCTGCACTACAACAAACAAACAAAAAACACTCAATGGGCAAGAGATACCAAAACTGGAGTTTTGTAAGAAAATGTAAAAATCGATATTATTATGATTATGATGAGGATGACAATGATTATTATTATTATTATTAAATATTTGTTACCATATTTTGCCATTTACTATTTACAATCAGCACACATTTCATCTGTTACTGTAGCTGATGGTGTGATTCTGGAGAGTCCTGTTCATCCTGTGACTGAAGGAGATTCTCTGACTCTACGCTGTTTATATGAACATTCAACCCCACCAATCCTCAGAGCTGATTTCTATAAAGATGGATCACTCATCCAGAGTCAAACTACAGAGATGATCATCTCTACTGTCTCAAAGTCACATGAGGGTTTCTACTACTGCAAACACCCAAAGAGAGGAGAGTCACCCAAGAGCTGGATCTCAGTCAGAGGTGAGACTGTACATCAATAAACACTACTAAGATGTTTCTGCATCATTTACATCACTCATCTAAATGTAAAATCTACTGTATGTATCTCAGCTTCCTCCAGATCATCAAGATCTGATGGTCTAAATCCCATGATAATTGGAGTGACTGCAGGACTGAGTGCTGCATTTCTGATTGTTGTCCTCTTGGTCCTGCTGTGGTGCTACAAAAACAACAAAGGTTCATCATCTGCCATATTAAAATTCAATGACACATTTGCAGACACTAACTTTGTTTCTAAAACTTGTTAGCTGCCATCCTACAACAGTTTTAAGCTGGTTTTCTGGTCTCAAAACCTGGTAAAGTTGGTATGTTGTCTGGTTTTAGCAGCTTTCTGGACAGTTTTCATCTGGACAGGCTGGGGAAATATTTATGTCATCAGTACTGAAATCAACTGTCATGTACAGTAGAGCTGAGTCCTCCATCTTATCCAGTAACTGCATTTTGTTGCCTTGTACCTAACATGTGCAATGACAATAAAGCTGAATCTAATCTAATGTGTATGATGCACATATTTACTGTGTATGTAAAGTGCTCTAAATTAGACAATTATTTGATTCCATTTGAGTTACAGTAAGATGCAGCCTATTAAGACAGCAGACAGTGAAGCAAATTACTGTTTTTTTAACAAATCCATAATGTGATAAAAGCATGCCACTAAACACTCTGTCACTCTCAAACATGTATGCATGAGGGAGATTAAAAGTTGATTTTAAAACTTTGACATAATCATTGTGTGTTTAGGTGTAAGATCTCAGTCTCCCTCTAGAGTCAGTCGACAGCAGAACAGCAGTCAGACATCAGAACAGAACCAGAATGAAGCGGGATATAACACACTGCTGTCTGGTCAGTCTTTATCTGTTAACCATAAATAAACACCCATAAATCTTTACAAGCTGTGCATTTAAACTTTTTAGAAATAACTTTCAACTGACAAGACAGATCTGACTAAATAATTTATAAAGTGTAATATGATATTTGTGTAACTGACATTTTATATTTCAATAAGATGTCATTTGGTTTTATTTTATGATCAGTAATGCATAACAAAACATATCATATAATTTTTTCTGTGGGCTTAAATTAATAAGATGCATGACAAAATGTTTATTATTATTGGAAATTAATCCATGCATCAATTTATTACAGGAACTGCTCATATTTATGACTCGGTTGTTGCAACAATTAATAAAGACTTTAGCACAGGTAATTAATGATGTTACAGAAAGTACTTATGTAATGTTGATCATTTACTAAGGCAGTAGTTATTTTTTTAAATACTCAAATACATCTTTGTTTTTCATTTCACTGTGTCATTTAAAACAAATGTCTTATTTCTTTCTTTGTTGTTCACTGTAGATAGTGTAAGCGGACCTACTGACGTCACCTATGCTGAGATTGAACTCAAGTCTACAGAGAAACAGAAGATAAATAAAGAAAACAAAGGTAAACTGAAACAATGGTTTTATGATAATGACAGTAGTGTAGCAGAGTTAAAGACCTCTGGGGTAAAAAGCCCCTTTAATTTTAATTTCTTCCACATCAGTAAAGAGCAACAAATACCACCACAGTATTTTTCTAAACACCTGTTTGTGGTTGTTCACTGTGAAATTCACCTGATCCATGAAGGTCATTGCAGGTTGTTGATTTTGAGGTAAATTGGTAAAAATAAATTATTTTATTCTCTCTGTAGAAGCTAGAGATATTATAAATATAATTATGTATTTCATATCACTGTTTGAGACACAATAAGCACTAGTGATATTCATGTAACTGTTGGCATCTTTTAGGGAAAACCAGTGAAGGTTCTGACACTGTTTACTCTAAACTGAACCTGGTGACCCATCAAGGTGAGTGTTAAAGTAAAAACATCAGTCACAATTCACAAAGTGCCACTGAAAACTGCATCTACAAGCATCATTGACAATCTAAGAATAAATTGAAATGTGCATTTTAGCATTTAAAATTCATTTCTATATTCTCAGGTGCTGGATCTAGTGATGTGACGTATGCTCAGGTTAAATAAATGCCCAGAGGAGAAACTTTCAATCCCAGGATGCTGATGAGTTTAGGTTGAGAAGAGCTGGAGAATGAGCAGATCATCAGTCGCTGATGAGTTTAGGTTGAGAAGAGCTGGAGAATGAGCAGATCATCAGTACTTTATCATCTTTGTGATACTGAGCAATTGATGGCAATAGATTTATCTGTACTAAATATTAGTGACGCAATCCTTCATGTGCTTCAATAGTTATGCATGCTAATATTTGAAAAGAAGAGAGCTGATTATACATTGCATAAAAACAGAAAGGTAGATTATCTTTTAACACTGCACAGAGTTTATTTTTATTGGTTGATACCAGGAGCAGCAGCAGCTCATCATTAGACTGAAAGATGGACAGAATATTCAGCTTAAGGCCTTTTTCCTGAATGTTAATTGACCAAGTTTCCTTTTTTTTTTTTTTTTTTTTTTTTTTTTTTTGTGTGTGTGTCTTCTTGATTTAAAATGTATTTGTAGCATGGTAATAGACAACCTGGATATACCTTACAGGTCTGGATGAGTTGTATTACAGTTTTTTTCAATCGCTAACAAGCGCTTACCCATACTTCAGATACTTTTTCTAAACTCTTAACACAGACTCACACCTACAAAACACAATTGGCCAAATGGATAATTTTCTTCTCAAAAACACATTTTGTTAAATATATACTAACTCTTCATTTCAAAATAGAACACATCTTTCTCTGCACACACTAACTTTACCAAAACATTGTAAATCTGACTCAAAATGAAATTATTCTGTCAAAGAATAACACTTGTTTTCACTTCACAAGGTACATGCAGTCAATCAAAGTACACCAGGTTTCAAAATACTGGCTATTGTTGACATTACAAAAACTGCATAGACTTTTATGTTTCAGTTTTACAGGTATTTGCATGCAAAACATGCAATCCACAGTTTTTAACACTAAATTTCTTGGTTGGGAACTGTATGTCCACATGTACAGTAATGTTCACATTCAGAAGCTTTCCAGTAAAAAGCAAATCAGTTTTATTTTTCCTTTACTGTTTACTACAGGAGGTACAGTAGAAACACAGTATGATAGAACAGAAAAAGTTTACAGTTTTGCCTACAGTGAAAAAAATATCCATGAAACATAACACACAAGAACATTCTAAATAAAAAAAACAACAGCAAAAAGCCCAGATAAACGGTGGGGGGGGGGACTAAAAAAAGCACAAAATTACTGTATAATCTCTGCGATCTTCAGGGTTAGGCCACATGTTTTCATCACCATCACATCTGATATTATCCAAGGTGATGCACCTGGGATAAAACCGCTTGGTATGTCGGATACACCCTTGGCAATCATGAACTGTGATGTCCCTGCAGCCAGCATCCATGGCTTCAAGGAGGGACATCTGGTCATGTGGCTGATGGTCATAAACCTTCCACCTCCATGCAGAAAATAACTCCTCTATGGGGTTGAGAAAAGGTGAATAGGGTGGAAGAAAGACACTTACCAGTCTTGGGTGGACTTCAAACCATGTTGTTATTGCTTTCGAATGATGGAAAGCCACATTGTCCCAGGTAATTACAAAGGTCCTCAAGTTTTCACCGTCCTGATCCTGCTCTGGAATCAGGCGCTGGTGGAGATCATTGAGAAAGGCAAGGAGGCGCTCGGTATTATAGGGTCCAATCTGACATCTGTGAAGGAGTAATCCTGCATTTGCAATTGCTGCACACATGGTCATTTTTGCCCCTCTCTGTCCTGGAACATCAACTGTGGCCCTTTTTCCAATTACAGTTCGTCCACGTTGACGCCTTTTGGCCAGATTGAATCCTGCCTCATCTATGTATATGAATTCATGAGGGGCCTGGTTGGCCTCCAATTCAATAACTATCTGAAACAAAGTTTATGTAAATCATGTCATTACTGTATAACATACTGTACTGTAACCTATTATTGTGTTGGTTACCTACTTGCAAAGTGCAAAGCTTATAGAACTGGACATTGAATTGAATATACACTATACCTGGACATATTGTCGTCATAACTCCTTGACTCTCTCACTGTTCCTCTCAAAGGGAACAGTGTAGAGCTGCTTCATCCGCACTCTGTGTTTGGACAATGTATTGTGAAATATCTCATGGTCCTCCACAATTCTAGTTTTAATTTCATGCAGTTTTATTGCATTATTTGCAACAACCATTTCTACAATGGCAAGCTCTTGATCATTATTGAGGAGCTTTCCTCCCTTTGCATTCTTAAGAGGGACAAAAAATTCTACATATGCATTACTGTATGACCTTATTGACATGTCAAGTGAGAATAGAAACAATCCATGTAAAATGGAATACTTACCTGTTGGTTTGTTGAAAGATGCGTATAATGGAGGCAACCGTTGACCGCTTCAAATTGGGCTGCACACTTTTACCAGCCTCTCTTAGTAAAAGACCATGGTTGATTACATTGTCAGTGATAGTGGCACAAATTTCATCACTGACTACTGTTCTTGCAGCCCTTGGAATGCCGCCACCACAAATTCTTACACCTCTACCTTGCCCTCTCCTTGGGAATGCTCTTCTCCCAGGCCCTGCTCCTCTAACTGCTCCTGCACCTCTCACTGCTTCTCTCACTGCTCCTGCACCTCTCACTGCTTCTCTCACTGCTCCTGCACCTCTCACTGCTTCTCTCACTGCTCCTGCATCTCTCACTGCTTCTCTCACTGCTCCTGCACCTCTCACTGCTTCTCTCACTGCTCCTGCACCTCTCACTGCTTCTCTCACTGCTCCTGCACCTCTCACTGCACCTGCACCTCTCACTGCTGCTGCACCTCTCACTGCACCTCTCACTGCATCTCTCACTGCTCCTGCACCTCTCACTGCTCCTCTCACTGCTCCTGCACCTCTCACTGCTCCTCTCACTGCTCCTGCACCTCTCACTGCACCTCCACCTCTCACTGCTCCTCTCACTGCTCCTGCACCTCTAACTGCTCCTGCTCCTCTCACCTATAACTGCTCCTGCACCTCTCACTGCATCTCTCACTGCTCCTGCATCTCTCACTGCACCTACACCTCTAACTGCACCTCTAACTGCTCCTGCATCTCTCACTGCTCCTGCACCTCTCACTGCATCTCTCACTGCTCCTGCACCTCTCACTGCATTTCTCACTGCACCTCTCACTGCTCCTGCATCTCTCACTGCATCTCTCACTGCACCTGCATCTCTCACTGCATCTCTCACTGGGCCTGCTCTTCTCCCTGGGCCCCTTGCTCATACTCTTCCCTCGTCCAGACATTACAGTGTTTGTCTTTTTCTGTTTCTGTTTCCAAAAACATCACTCCTCAAAGTCCTCCTTTTACTGTATAAGTGTCAGTGTAATAGAAAAAAAATATCCCCTTTTACCGAGTCTAAGCCAGACTGGAATCAGCTGTGGTTGGCCCAATTTACCCAACATAAATCAGCTATGTGTAAATTGTTCAATTGTTTGTTTATTATCAGCTGAGATATATTGTTTTTGAACTGATATCATTGCAGAAGCAGAGGTTTTTATACTGTATCTAAGGTTTGGAATATTGTTTTTTGCTATTGTGGGATGTTGTGTGTTAACATTCGTAAATACTACAAAAACAATCCATAATTTTGTTGGGAGGTATAGCTTGTCTGTTAAGAAAATGTAAGCACTGTGGAAATGTGTTCACTGACTGCATATTGTGTGAAAACGACATGAAATGTGTGAATGGTGTGGCCACAAAAGACTGATGCTGTGCTAATTGTGTTTAGAGTTTTGAAAATGTGACAACTGGTTGGACAAACGCTTGTTAGCGACTGAAAAAAACTGTAAAAGTAAATGTATAGAATATATATGTTTTCTATGCTCAACTGTTTAATGTTTAATTGGCTACAAATAGTGTTTTGTGTGCAGTCTTTTGCTTTTAAAAATCCTTATTCAGCAATCACAAACCACTGAAAAAAAAATAACAATTAAATAGGAAAAGCCATGGAAATTGATTACAGTTTTTTTCAATCGCTAACAAGCACTTAACCATACTTCAGATACTTTTTCTAAACTCTTAACACAGACTCACACCTACAAAACAGAATTGGCCAAATGGATAATTTTCTTCTCAAAAACACATTTTGTTAAATATATACTAAATCTTCATTTCAAAATAGAACACATCTTTCTGTCAACACACCAACTTTACCAAAACACTGGAAATCTGACTCAAAATTAAATTATTCTGTCAAAGAATAACACTTGTTTTCACCTCAAAAGGTACATGCAGTCAATCAAAGTACACCAGGTTTCAAAATACTGGCTATTGTTGACATTACAAAAACTGCATAGACTTTTATGTTTCAGTTTTACAGGTATTTGCATGCAAAACATGCAATCCACTGTTTTACACTAAATTTCTTGGTTAGGTACTGTATGTCCAAATGTACAGTAATGTGCACATTCAAAAGCATTCCAGTAAAAAGCATTTTTTTTCCTTTACTGTTTACTGCAGGAGGTACAGTAAAAACAACGGTATGATAGAACAGAAAAGGTTTTACAGTATTGCTTACAGTGAACAAAATATTCATAAAACATATAAGAGCATTCTGAACAAAAAAACAACAGCAAAAAGCCCAGATAAAAAGGGGGGAACTAAAAAAAAAAAAAAAACAAGCACAAAATTACTGTATCTAATCTCTGCGATCTTCAGGGTTAGGCCACATGTTTTCATCAACATCACATCTGATATTATCCAAGGCGATGCACTTGGGATAAAACCGCTTGGTATGTCGGATCCACCCTTGGCAATCATGAATTGTGATGTCCCTGCAGCCAGCATCCATGGCTTCAAGGAGGGACATCTGGTCATGTGGCTGATGGTCATAAACCTTCCACCTCCATGCAGAAAAGAACTCCTCTAAGGGGTTGAGGAAAGGTGAATAGGGTGAAAGGAAGACACATATCAGTCTTGGGTGGACTTCAAACCATGTTGTTATTGCTTTCGAATGATGGAAAGCCACATTGTCCCAGGTAATTACAAAGGTCCTCAAGTTTTTCACCCTCCTGATCCTGCTCTGGAACCAGGCGCTGGTGGAGATCATTGAGAAAGGCAAGGAGCGCGTCGGTATTATAGGGTCCAACCTGACATCTGTGAAGGAGTAATCCTGCATTTGCAATTGCTGCACACATGGTAATGTTTGCCCCTCTCTGTCCTGGCACATCAACTGTGGCCCTTTTCCCAATTACATTTCGTCCACGTCGATGCCTTTTGGCCAGATTGAATCCTGCCTCATCTATGTATATGAATTCATGAGGGGCCTGGTTGGCCTCCAATTCCATAACTCTCTGAAACAAAGTTTATGTAAATCATGTCATTACTATATACCATACTGTACTGTAACCTATTACTGTAAAGTTTACCTACTTGCAAAGTGCAAAGCTTATAGAACTGGACATTGAATTGAATATACACTATACCTGGACATATAGTTGTCGTAGCTCCTTGACTCTCTCACTGTTCCTCTCAAAGGGAACAGTGTAGAGCTGCTTCATCCGCACTCTGTGTTTGGACAATATCCGCGTAATCGTTGTGAGGCTGATGCTATCGATATTGTCAAATATCTCATGGTCCTCTACAATTCTAGTTTGAATTTCATGCAGTTTTATGACTGCACCTCTCCCTGCACCTCTCACTGCTCCTGCACCTCTCCCTGCACCTCTCACTGCTCCTGCACCTCTCACTGCTCCTGCACCGCTCACTGCTCCTGCACCTCTCCCTGCACCTCTCACTGCTCCTGCACCTCTCACTGCTCCTGCACCTCTCACTGCATCTCTCACTGCTCCTGCACCTCTCACTGCTTCTCTCACTGCTCCTGCATCTCTCACTGCTCCTGCACCTCTCACTGCTTCTCTCACTGCTCCTGCATCTCTCACTGCTCCTGCACCTCTCACTGCATCTCTCACTGCTCCTGCACCTCTCACTGCATCTCTCACTGGGCCTGCACCTCTCACTGCTCCTGCACCTCTCACTGCATCTCTCACTGCACCTGCACCTCTCACTGCTTCTCTCACTGCTCCTGCACCTCTCACTGCTCCTGCACCTCTCACTGCTCCTGCACCTCTCCCTGCACCTCTCACTGCTCCTGCATCTCTCACTGCTCCTGCACCTCTCACTGCTTCTCTCACTGCTCCTGCACCTCTCACTGCTCCTGCACCTCTCACTTCATCTCTCACTGCTCCTGCACCTCTCACTGCTTCTCTCACTGCACCTCTCACTGCTCCTGCACCTCTCACTGCATCTCTCACTGCACCTGCACCTCTCACTGCATCTCTCACTGGGCCTGCTCTTCTCCCTGGGCCCCTTGCTCTTACTCTTCCTCGTCCAGACATTACAGTGTTTGTCTTTTTCTGTTTCTGTTTCCAAAACATCACTCCTCAAAGTCCTCCTTTTATTGTATAAGTGTCAATATAATAGAAAAAAATAACCCCTGCCACTGAGTCTAAGCCAGACTGGAATCAGTTGTGGTTGGCCCAATTTACACAAATAAATCAGCTGTGTGTCAATTAATCAATTGTTTGTTTATTATCAGCTAAGATATATTGTTTTTGAACTGATATCATTGCAGAAGCAGAGGTTTTTATACTGTATCTAAGGTTTGGAATATTGTTTTTGCTATTGTGAGATGTTGTGTGTTAACATTCATAAATACTACAAAAACAATCCATAATTTTGTTGGGAGGTATAGCTTGTCTGTTAAGAAAATGTAAGCATTGTGGAAATGTGTTCAATGACTCCATATTGTGTGAAAACGACATGAAATGTGTGAATGGTATGGCCACAATAGACCGATGCTGTGCTAATTGTGTTTAGAGTTTTGAAAATGTGACAACTGCTTGGACAAACGCTTGTTAGTGACTGAAAAAAACTGTAAATGAAAAAAGTTAGGGAATTCAGTTGTAGCTTGTTTGTCTTAGGATATTTTTCAGTTTTCAGAATACATTTATAAGCTTTTTGTAATTTTACTGTAATTTTAAATATTCTCATATGTTCAATAAGATAAATAGTAATGAATATTCTGAATATTCTTACAGTTATTTTTTTCAATTGCTAACAAGTGTTTACCAATACTTAAAGTACTTTTTCTAAACTCTTAACACAGCAACACACCTACATCACACAAATTAGCCAAATAGTAAATTTTCTGGCCAAAATCACATTTTGTTAAGTAAATACAAGCTCTACATTTCAAAATGCTGAATGCCTTTTTCTACATATACCAACTCTATCAAAACACAGCAAACCCAATTCAAAATCGAGTCATTTGGACAAAACATTAGCACTACCTTTCTATCCAATAGGAACATACAGTCAATCATAGCACAGTGATTGTCAAAATACTAAAAGTTGATGGCTTTACAAAAACTGCATTACTTTCTTGTGCATGTTTGACGTACATGTTTCAGTTCTACCTGCATATAGACAATATAAAAAATCCAATGTTTTTTGTAATTTAGTTACCTTCAACTGAAACCCATTTGACATTTTTACAGTTTTTTTCAGTCGCTAAAAAGCATTTGTCCAACCAGTTGTCACATTTTCAAAACTCTAAACACAATTAGCACAGCATCGGTCTTTTGTGGCCATACCATTCACACATTTCATGTCGTTTTCACACAATATGCAGTCAGTGAACACATTTCCACAATGCTTACATTTTCTTAACAGACAAGCCATACCTCCCAACAAAATTATGGACTGTTTTTGTAGTATTTACGAATGTTAACACAAAACATCCCACAATAGCAAAAACAATATTCCAAACCTTAGATACAGTATAAAAACCTCTGCTTCTGCAATGATATCAGTTCAAAAACATCAACAAATATCTCAGCTGATAATAAACAAACAATTGAACAATTGACACACAGCTGATTTATGTTGGGTAAATTGGGCCAACCACAGCTGATTCCAGTCTGGCTTAGACTCAGTGGCAGGGTGGGGGTGGGGGGGGGGGTTCTATTACATTGACACTTATACAGTAAAAGGAGGACTTTGAGGACTGATGTTTTTGGAAACAGAAACAGAAAAAGACAAACATTGTAATGTCTGGACGAGGAAGAGTAAGAGCAAGGGGCCCAGGGAGAAGAGCAGGCCCAGTGAGAGATGCAGTGAGAGGAGCAGGAGCAGTGAGAGATGCAGTGAGAGGAGCAGGAGCAGTGAGAGGTGCAGTGAGAGGAGCAGGAGCAGTGAGAGATGGAGTGAGAGGAGCAGGAGCAGTGAGAGATGCAGTGAGAGGAGCAGGAGCAGTGAGAGATGCAGTGAGAGGAGCAGGAGCAGTGAGAGATGCAGTGAGAGGTGCAGGAGCAGTGAGAGATGGAGTGAGAGGAGCAGGAGCAGTGAGAGATGCAGGAGCAGTGAGAGATGCAGTGAGAGGAGCAGGAGCAGTGAGAGGAGCAGGAGCAGTGAGAGATGCAGTGAGAGGTGCAGGAGCAGTGAGAAGAGCAGATGCAGTGAGAGATGCAGTGAGAGGAGCAGGAGCAGTTAGAGGTGCAGGAGCAGTTAGAGATGCAGTGAGAGGTGCAGGAGCAGTGAGAGATGCAGTTAGAGGTGCAGGAGCAGTGAGAGATGCAGTGAGAGGAGCAGGAGCAGTGAGAGATGCAGTGAGAGGAGCAGGAGCAGTGAGAGGAGCAGGAGCAGTGAGAGATGCAGTGAGAGGAGCAGGAGCAGTGAGAGATGCAGTGAGAGGTGCAGGAGCAGTGAGAGATGCAGTGAGAGGAACAGGAGCAGTGAGAGATGGAGTGAGAGGAGCAGGAGCAGTGAGAGGTGCAGGAGCAGTGAGAGATGCAGTGAGAGGTGCAGGAGCAGTGAGAGATGCAGTGAGAGATGCAGGAGCAGTGAGAGATGCAGTGAGAGGTGCAGGAGCAGTGAGAGATGCAGTGAGAGGAGCAGGAGCAGTGAGAGATGCAGGAGCAGTGAGAGATGCAGTAAGAGATGCAGGAGCAGTGAGAGATGCAGTGAGAGGTGCAGGAGCAGTGAGAGATGGAGTGAGAGGAGCAGGGCCAGGGAGAAGAGCAGGCCACAGGAGAGGGCAAGGTAGACCATGTAATCATTGACCATGTAATCAACCACCATGTAATCAACCTCGGTCTTTCACTAAGAGAGGCTGGTGAAAGAGTGCAGCCCAATTTGAGGCAGTCAACGGTTGCCTTTTTTCAACAAACCAACAGGTAAGTGGATTGTTTCTATTCTCACTTGACATGTCAATAATGTCATACAGTAATGCATATGTAGAATGTTTTGTCCCTCTAAGAATGCAACGTCTTCCACTCTCTGGGGGAAGAGGAAAGCTCCTCAATAATGATCAAGAGCTTGCCATTGTAGAAATGGTTGTTGCAAATAATGCAATAAAACTGCACGAAATTAAAAACTAGAATTGTGTAGGACCATGAGATATTTGACAATATCGATAGCATCAGCCTCACAACCATTACGCGGACATTGTCCAAAAACACAGAGTGCGGATGAAGCAGCTCTACACTGTTCCCTTTGAGAGGAACAGTGAGAGAGTCAAGGAGCTACGACGACAATATTGCCTTTCTCAATGATCTCCACCAGCGCCTGATTCCAGAGCAGGATCAGGACGGTGAAAACATGTGGACCTTTGTAATTACCTGGGACAATGTGGCTTTCCATCATTCGCAAGCAATAACAACATGGTTCGAAGTCCACCCAAGACTGTTAAGTGTCTTCCTTCCACCCTATTCACCTTTCCTCAACCCCACAGAGGAGTTCTTTTCTTCATGGAGTAGAAAGGTTTATGACCATCAGCCACATGACCAGATGTCCCTCCTTGAAGCCATGGATGCTGGCTGCAGGGACATCACAGTTCATGATTTCTAAGGGTGGATCCGACATACCAATCGGTTTTATCCCAGGTGCATCGCCTTGGATAATATCAGATGTGATGTTGATGAAAACATGTGGCCTAACCCTGAAGATCGCAGACATTAGATACAGTAATTTTGTGCTTTTTTAGTCCCCCCCCCCTTTCATCTGGGCTTTTTTGGTTGCTGTTTGTTTTTTTTTTCTCAGAATGCTCTTGTATGTTTCATGGATATTTTGTTCACTGTAAGCAATACTGTAAACCTTTTTCTGTTCTATCATACTGTGTTTCTACTGTACCTCCTGTAGTAAACAGTAAAGAAAAAAAAACTGATTTGCTTTTTACTGGAATACTTTTGAATGTGAACATTACTGTACATGTGGACATACAGTTCCCAAAATTTAGTGTAAAAATGGTGGACTGCATGTTTTTGCATGTAAATACTTGTAAAACTGAAACATAAAAGTCTATGCAGTTTTTTGTAATGTCAATAATATCCAGTATTTTGAAACCTGGTGTACTTTGATTGACTGCATGTACCTTGTGAAGTGAAAAGTGTTATTCTTTGACAGAATAATTTCATTTTGAGTCAGATTTTCCAGTGTTTTGGTAAAGTTAGTGTGTGTAGAGAAAGATGTGCTCTATTTTGAAATGAAGAGTTAGTATATACTTAACAAAATGTGTTTTTGAGAAGAAAATTATCCATTTGGCCAGTTGTGTTTTGTAGGTGTGAGTCTGTTAAGAGTTTAGAAAAAGTATCTGAAGTATGGATAAGCGCTTGTTAGCGATTGAAAAAAACTGTAACATAATATTTTATTTAATGTATAAGCAGGGGAGTCATGCACTCATTATTTTTGAGGGGGCACGAGTGGAGGGGGGGGGGTCGTCATGTGACACACAGGAGCTACAACAGCATATTGGCAAATTATTATTAAGCTCGATATTATTATTATTATTATATCTCGATTCTCTCACCTTCATAGAGATTATGTTAGATAATATGCGATGGTCAAAGTAGCCTAATAATGTAATCTATTAACCATGCATATAAACCTGTCTGTTTACTTAAGTAACAGATATGGTGTCATGGCATAACATATTTTTAATACGACTGACTTTATATTAAATGTGAATTTAACAATGAAAGTTAAATGTGATATAAAAACGTTGTAGGTTAGGCTACTAATCTTTTTATTGTACAGAATGAAAGCAAAGAACATTTACATTATAAAAAAACATTTACATTATCAAAAGAACATTTTCACTGACAGTCTAGAGTTCAATCACTCTCAAAAACTCCCATTAAAATCACTGAAACTGTTAACACTGTGAAATCAATATCTTATTTACAGATTCGTACACACATCTGCACTTTTGTTGTTTCTGACGAGAAAATTCGCCAGAAAGAGGTATTCAGTCCGCCAGCGAGTGAATGAAGCACCGGCACTTTAGCGATGACTCATCGGAACACCTTTGATTGACCATTGCATTCATAAGCTCAACAGAATCTTGTGTGATTGGTTATAATACGCAGTGCTGTGAAAACGATTCTGTCTCAGGACCAGAGCCAGCCAGCGAACGCAGATCTGAATTTCGCAGCTGATGATATGACTCGTTGAACGTTCTCAACGCCGGTGTGATTGTATTAAATATAGAAAATATTAATCGGCTATTTTTTGTCTTTTGGAAGCTGCATTCAACTTGGCTCCCCTCTTTTATAAGTTACACGTACAACAAACTAATGTCATATAGTAGTATTGTGTACTCGAATGTAGCCTAAGTTATACCTGTTGAACCGTAGACAGCACACGCGGTGTTCATCTAATAAAGATCTTCATCGCCAGCAAATAATAGCCTTTGCAGATCTGCTTTCAATTCAGTGCAGATCCAAAGCCACGTCTTAAACGCTCTTGATGTTCTTAAACTTTCTGTTACAGCTCTGAGTGAACCGCTTCAGACAGTCAGCGCGTGCGGCAGTGAACTGAACGAATCATTCAAACTGATTCGCGAACCAATTCACTGGTTTGCCAACTGGTTTGATCAAGCCTTTGAACAGAATTGACACAAAAGAATGAATAATTCGCGAATGGGCATAGCTCATTCCCAGAGAAAAGTAGACGGCGCGTTTGGAATAAACTGAAGCATTTATAACTTATATTGCATTAAGATAAGTAACGAGGAGGAGTGTCGCCCACAGTAACAAAGTAAAAGTACAGAATTTTTCCCGAAAAATTTACTTGAGTAAGAGTAAAAGTACCCATCTTTAAATATACTCCAAAAGTATTAGTTACCCAAAAAATGTCACTCAAGTAAATGTAACGAAGTAAATGTAACTCGTTACTTTACTTCCACCTCTGCTGATTGGACTTGATTAGGAAAGCCACACACCTGTCTATATAAGACCTTACAGCTCACAGTGCATGTCAGAGCAAATGAGAAATCATGAGGTCAAAGGAACTGCCTGAGAATTCAGAGACAGAATTGTGGCAAGGCACAGATCTGGCCAAGGTTACAAAAAAAATTCTGCTGCACTTAAGGCTCCTAAGAGCACAGTGGCCTCCATAATCCTTAAATGGAAGACGTTTGGGACGACCAGACCCCTTCCTAGAGCTGGCCGTCCGGCCAAACTGAGGCTCTCTATCGGGGGAGAAGAGCCTTGGTGAGAGAGGTAAAGAAGAACCCAAAGATCACTGTGGCTGAGCTCCAGAGATGCAGTCAGGAGATGGGAGAAAGTTGTAGAAAGTCAACCCTCACTGCAGCCCTCCACCAGTCGGGGCTTTTATGGCAGAGCCTCTTCTCAGTGGCAAGACACATGAAAGCCCGCATGGAGTTTGCTAAAAAAACAGAGAAAAAAGATTCTCTGGTCTGATGAGACCAAGATATAACTTTTTGGCCTTAATTCTAAGTGGTATGTGTGGAGAAAACCAGGCACTTCCTCATCACCTGTCCAATACAGTCCCAACAGTGAAGAATGGTGGTGGCAGCATCATGCTGTGCGGGGTGTATTTCAGTTTTCAGGGACAGGACTACTGTTTGCAATCGAGGGAAAGATGAATGCGGCCAAGTACAGTGATATCCTGGACGAAAACCTACTACTCCAGACTGCTCAGGAACCTCAGACTGGGCCAACGGTTTTCACCCTTCCAACAAGCCAATGACCCTAAGCACACAGCTAAATAACGAAGGAGTGGCTTCACAACAACTCCATGACTGTTCTTTGAATGGCCCCAGCCAGAGCCCTGACTTAAACCCAATTGAGCATCTCTGGAGAGACCTGAAATGTGCTGTCCACCAACGTTTACCATCCAACCTGACAGAACTGGAGAGGATCTGCAAGGAGGAAAGGCAGAGGATCCCCAAATCCAAGTGTGAAAAACTTGTTGCATCTTTCCCAAAAAGACTCATGGGCTGTATTAGATCAAAAGGGTGCTTCTACTAAATACTGAGCAAAGGGTCTGAATACTTAGGACAATGCGATATTTCAGTTTTTTCTTTTTTAAAATAAATGTGCAAAAATGTCAACAATTCTGTGTTTTTTTCTTCTGTCAATATAGGGTGTTGTGTGTACATTAAATGAGGGAAAAAAATGAACTTAAATGATTTTAGCAAATGGCTGCAATATAACAAGAGTGAAAAAACTTTAAGGGGGGTCTGAATACTTTATATATAATATAAGAGTATATATATATATATAAGAGTATAACATTACTGTAATTCTATATACCAGTCAACAGTTTTTGAACAGTAAGATTTTTAATGTTTTATAAAGAAGTCTGTGTCTGCTCACCAAGCCTGCATTTTTTTGATCCCAAAGTACAGCAAAAGCAGTAATATGTGAAATATTTTTACTATTTAAAATCACTGCTTTCTATTTGAATATATTTTAAAATGTAATTTATTTCTGTGATCAAAGCTGAATTTTTAGCATCATTACTCCATCTTCGGTGTCACATCCTTCAGAAATCATTCTAATATGATGATTTGCTGATTATCAATATTTAAAACAGTTGAGTAGATTTTTTCAGTATTCTCTGATGAACAGAAGGATCCAAAGATCAGCATTTATGTGAAAAAAAATATATCATTCAAAAGCTTAGAGTCAGTATAATTTTTATTTTTTGTAAAAGAAATTATAGAAATAGAAATGATAAAGACAAATTTTACAAAAGATTTCTATTTCACATAAATGCTGTTCTTCTGAACATTCTATTCATCAAATAAACCTGAAAAAAATCTAAGTGTTTTTGAGCAGCAAATCAAAACTATCAGAATGATTTCTGAAGGATTGTGTGACTGGAGTAATGATGCTTAAAAATTTGCTTTGAAATCTCAATAAATTACATTTTGAAATATATTCAAATAGAAAACAGTTATTTTAAATAGGCTAGTAAAAATATTTAAAATTGTACTGTTTTTGCTGTACTTTGGATAAATAAATGCAGGCTTGATTAACAAAAGAAAAATCTTAAAAAAACATTAAAAAACACACTTATAAAAAACCATTGACTTACACTACATACTATAGGCAACTTTAATTTTCTCTAATTTTTAGCTTTTAATTGGAAATCTATAACTGCTGGACAATAACCAATAATAATGATTTGTTTATATACTACAAACACTTTTTTATCTATCACATAATAAGGCAGAATAGTTTCTATACTGTAGTAAATGCAATGTCAATAGCACTGCATTGTTCATAAACTTTATTTATAACCTGCTGAAGATGACTTGAAAAACACACAAATAAACCATATATTGTCTTATATATTTAATGTCTTTGTGTTTCCAACATTTCCTGTTTTTCTGTGAAAACAACTGTTTTCATACAGCAATAGCTGGACGCTTTTGTCCATATTAGGCATTTACTGGTTCGACTTTCTGCGCGAGAGCGCCCTCCGACTTTGAGTATGATTGAAACACACACTGCATGTGTTTAGCGCTCCTCGATGTTCATCTCGCCTTATTCTGGATCCGAATAAAATCAGATCATGCACAGATTATCCTATCTCTTTTGAATTTAATCTGTATTTATTCACACCGGCTTTTGAAAACCTCTATGCGAACACACTTGCCCGAAAAAGTGCGAGGGACGAATTTCCATGATATTAAAAGTGGAGGGGACACGTCCCCAGTGTCCCCCAGGTAATCTACGCCCCTGCACTGTATAAGTGACTACAACAGCTAGAGAACAACGCTTCATTCTAACCTGATTTAGCATGTATTTTAAAATCAAGTAACTGATCATATAGTAAAAACAGCACATTATTTTCATTGTGAATTGCTGTCATTGTACAGAAAGACCAAAAGCCAATGTGACCATTACACCTGATCAACATGTATTCAGAGGAGAGAAAGTCACTCTCAGATGTGACATTGATGGTGAAGGAGTCACAAGCTGGAAGTACAGCTGGTATAAAGACGGTTCAGTCAGTGTTTTCAGTGAACTACAGGACCACACACATTCAGTTCTGTTACTGCGGTCCTGACGCAGGTAAATACTCCTGTTATGGAGCAGAGAGAGGAGCATCACGACATCAAACATCAGTGATGAAGTTACACTGACAGTATCAGGTGAGTTTCATCATCTCTTCATATATACACACACACATACACGTGGTTAATGAGGCGATTGTAAAGATCAGTCCACTGAAGGCGAGTGTAGATGAACCCAATGCAGTTTATTTACAAAGTTATAATCCAAAATCCAAACAATAATCCAAACAAGATACACAGACTTGACGAGAACAGACTTGACGTGGCATGAACAGACTAGACTCACCGACAGCAGGCTACAACATTACATTAATACACGACAAATCACAATGGCAAAAAACATGACTACTTATACCAAACCAATGGAGGGTAACATGACAGGAACAAACCAATGGGAACAAGACACATGACTAAAGCAACCAATGAGACAAACAGAACTGATATCACATGACCAGACAATAACCAATGAGAACATGACACATCACAAAGCAGAGATACATGAGGGCAAGGGAAAGCATGACACAAACAGCAAAATTAAACAAAAATAAAAGACATGAAAACATGAACATGAACAAAACCCAAAACAGACCTTACATATCCCCCCTCTAAGGGTGGCTCCTGACGCCCAAACAAACTAACCCCAAAAAATTCCAGGAGGGTGGTGGAGTGGAAGGAGGAACAGACCATGGAGAAAGGCGTTGCAGGCCCAGCGGGGAGCCATGGCGGTGCAGAAAAGGCCCAGCGGGGTGGCCAGCAGTGCAGGCAGAGCTGGAAGCCATGGTGAAGCAGAGACATGGACAGACGCACTTGGCCGTGACCAGGGACAGACAGTGAGTTCATGGATGGCCGCTGCCTCTGGGGCACTTAAGTTGAATTCAGGGCCAGGAGAAGCCTCAGGAGCAGACTCATGGACTGGAAAAGTCTCTGGAGCGCAGTGTGCAGCCCACACGCTCAAAATGGTGACTGCCATTACTAGAAGTACTGAGGCCACGGGAACAGTCTCAGTGACTGCCAAGACTTGAGGAGACTCTGGCGTGGCGGCCATCTTGGCTGGGGACTCTGGCGTGGTGACCATGTTGGCTGGGGACTCTGGCGTGGTGGCCATCTTGGCCGGGGACTCTGGCGTGGCAGCCATCTTGGCCCTGGCTCGACAGGCATGTCTTGACAGGACTCTGGAATGGCGGCCATGTCGTGATGGGACTCTGGAATGGCAGCCATGTCGTGACGAGGCTCTGGAAGTTCAGCTGAGGCGTGACGAGGCTCTGGAAGTTCAGCTGAGACGTGAAGAGACTCTAGAAGGGCAGCCATTCTCTGAAGAGACTCTTGATTGGCAGCCATTTTGCGATGGAGCTCTTGAATAGCGTCCATGTTGCGGAGATTCTCTTCTTGCATAGCAGGTATGACATGATTAGGCAGTGGTTTGGCAGGCATGACAGGCGGGACATCACAATGCTCCGGTGTGGTAGGAACTGGAGGATAGCAGGGTTTTCTCATCCGCACTCCCCATGTACAGTAACCGAGGAACCACTCAACCGGAGTGCAAAGTCGATATAGCTAGTCAGAGTCCAGTGAGGTGTGTGTTGTGGCCATTAACAAAGAGATTTCTTTTGTGAGTCCAAAATGGAAAATGTATTTGAGGGCCACATAATTATCAGCTGCTCTCAGACAGCAGCAGAGGAGCTGGAGGAAACTACACTGTCAGTTCTGCTGCTCTGAAACAAACAGGGGTTTATGTGTACACAGCAAAGAGAGGAAAACAAGCCTATAGCACACAGTACAGCAACAATCAGTTAATATGGGTCACTGGTGAGTTCAGACTGAATCACAAGGCTACTACTGAATTGTGTCGATGGAGAAAGATTGTTTTCTCTACTAGCAGGGGTTATATCAACGGTGAAGGCAGGGGTCAGCAGCAACTCAGGTGGCACAAACATTTTCATTCTTTCAGTGAAAAAATGAGTTTAACAATAATGTACTGGACTGTTTTATTGCCCACAACACAACTGAATACAATTCATTTGTACTTATTAGAATTGAGATAATGGTGGATTAAATAAAATAATTAAATAATAATGGTTTTCTCTGAAGGTTTTTTTTTCCGCCAGTACTAACACTTCATGAAGTTGTCTCAGTTTTGAAACAAAAGAAGTGTAAATTGGCATAATTACAAATATGTTACAAATATGTTATATTTTGTTTTGAAACAAAAGAAGTGTACATTGTTTCAAGTGTTATATCACTAAAACTGTCTTGATTTCCAAATTATAGCTGAAACTGCCTTCCCAGGTGTTTCTCGTCAAGTCTCTCTGATCGTCAGTCCCAGCAGAACTCAACACTTCACATCTGTCCCTCTCTCTCTAACCTGTGAGGACCAGAGTAACTCCCATAGATGGAGAGTGAGAAGATACTCAGACAGTTTGGGGCTGTTCGATTGTTCATCACGCTGGGGATGGCAAACAGGATCTACATGTACAATCAGCTACAACGTCCCACCGTACACTGGAGTGTACTGGTGTCAGTCTGAATCTGGAGAGAACAGTCATCCTGTTAATATCACTGTACACCATGAGTCTATATTTCTGTTTTTTTTTTGTTTTTTTTTCATTTAGGCAAGACAAGGCAAGTTTACTTATATAGCACATTTCATGTACAATGGTAATTCAAAGTGCTTTACACAAAATAAATTAAATAATAGTAATTAAAAAAAAATCACAACAGTAAAACAAGGAATTTAAAAACTTGCTCCTAATGATATAATGATCTAATGATCTGAGTGGTCTGTAAGGTTTATATTCATGAACATATCTGCAATGTATTTAGGTCCTAGGCCATTGAGTGATTTATAAATGAATAAAAGTACTTTAAAATCATCCTAAATATACTGGAAGCCAGTGTAAGGACCTGAGGACTGATGTGATATGCTCAGATTTTCTGGTTCTAGTCAGAATCCTGGCTGGCAGCAGCGTTTTGGAGGAGCTGCAGCTGTCTAATGGTCTTTTTAAGAAAAAGAAGGCCTGTGAGAGAGACCATTACAATAGTCCACTCTGCTGGTGATAAAGGCATGAACAAGTTTCTTCCAAGTCTGACTGGAAACAAAACCTCTGATTCTTGATTGATCTTTTTTTTAGATAATAGTGCTGATTTAGTTACTGCTTTGACATGACTACTGAACCTAAGTCTCTGTCTCCAGAATCACACCAAGATTCCTGACTTGATTTTTAGTTGTTAGACCCCTAGAGTTAATGTATGCATTCACCTTGAGAACTTAATCTTTGTTTCCAAATGCAATGACTTCAGTTTTTTCCTTGCTTAACTGAAGAAAGTTCTTACACATCCAACTGTTAATTTCATCAGTGCATTGGCAGAGGGACTCAGTAGTGCTATGGTTCACTCTACCATAATAACCGCAGTCTATATTCCAGTGGATGCTAATGCCAAGCTTTCTTTGAACTAACTTCATGCAGCCATTAGCAAACAACAGACTGCTCACCCAGAGGCTGCTTTTATTTTCGCGGGTGATTTTAATCACTGCAAATTAAAGACAGTGCTCCCAAATTTTCATAAACATGTTTTTCCTGCCACACCAGAGGAGACAAACTTTGGATCATGTTTTACACAAACATTGATGGAGCTTACATCGCGACCCCCCTCCCCCACAGCGGACAGTCTGATCACCTATCTTTGTTTTCTCACCCCTAAGTATTCACCCCTCATCAACCGTGTGTAAGCCATCAGTGAGGACCATCAAAGTGTGGCCAACTGAGCAGACTCTTTACTTCAGGACCGGTTTCAACACACTGACTGGAGTATGTTTGTTTCTCAGGCTGCCTGTGGCCTCACATGGACATTGACATCTATACCTCCTCTGTACTGAATTACATCAACACCACCATTGACAGTGTTTTACAACAGAAAAACAGATAACAACATACCCTAATCAGAAGCCATGGATGAACAAGGAGGTGCGACTTCTGCTGAAAGCCCGCAACACTGCCTTCAGGTCAGATGACACTCAGGCCTACAGTAAATCCAGGCTAACCTGAAAAGGGCCATCAAAAAGGCCAAGTACTGCTACAAGCTGAAGGTAGAGTGAACACCCGCCCCGTAGCACTCACCACCCATCATTATGAAGTGCTTTGAGCGATTGGTCCTATCACACCTCAAAGACTGCCTCCCACCCACACTGGACCCACACCAATTTGCCTACCGCTGAAATAGGAGCACAGAGGATGCAGTATGCACAGTGCTGCACTCTGCACTCACACACCTTGACAATAAAACATGTACATGTAAGGATGTTGTTTGTTGACTTCAGTTCAGCATTTAACAACGTCATTCCCTCCAAGCTTGACCACAAAACTTTGAGACCTGACATTAACACCTCCCCTCTGTCAACTGGATCATGGACTTTCTGACCAACAGGCCTCAGCATGTTAGGTCAGGGCACACCCACTCCACCACCATCACACACTTAACACCAGCGTACCACAGGGCTGTGTGCTGAGTCCAATCCTCTACTCCCTCTACAACCCACGACTGCAAGCCTGTGCTTGGATCCAACTCCATCATTACGTTTGCAGATGACACCGCGTGATTGCCTCATCAAGACACTGATGAGACTGCCTACAGGGAAGAGGTACAGCACCTGGCCACATGGTGCGCTGACAATAACCTGCTCCTTAACACCAGTAAGACAAAGGAGCTCATTGTGGCTTCAGGAAGAAGAAAGGAAGCACGCATGACCCCATCCACATTAACGGATGGTTGTTGAACGTGTCCCTCCTGTGTGTTCTCTACCACTAGGTTTTCGGGTTTGACGAGGGGTTTAAGTTTTTTTGTCTGCTGTGTGCGCATGCGTGGGAGTGAGTGACACAGAACTAGTAAAGTGATTATCCGTTCAGCCGTGTGTGCTTCATGTTTAATAGCTAACTGAACTACTCCAACATAACATTGGCGACGAGGATGGCTGAGTTTAGCTTACCACTGCCGTCCCCGCTTTCTTTGCCGTGCATGGGTGAAGCCGCCTATTCCATGGGCGAGCTGGATTGATGGCTTCACGGTGTATCTCGAGGCCATGGACTATGATGACATACCAGATCGGAGGAAAATCGCTCTGCTCCGTCACTGCCTCGGGGCAGAGGGGACAGAGAATATATTGGTGCGCTCGGGGAAGCTGAGACGTATGAGGAAGCTGTTGCTCTTCTCGCACACCACTTCACGGGCCAACAGCGAGTCATACTTCGCCGATATAAACTACGCAAGCGTCTTCAGCGGCCGGCGAGTCCGTGCAAGATTACGTGACTAATCTGCGTGACATGGCGCGCTCATGCATTATGGAACACTTTCAAGATCAGATTGTTCGTGATCAGTTTATTGAAGGCATACTATGTGACAAGACTCGGGAAAAACTGTTGTTAGAACCTGACGAATTGACACTAAACCAAGCAGTTGTAATTGCACTGCAAGTGGAGGCCGCTCTGGAATGCTCCACACTACTTGCTGACGCTCGCCCCCCCCTGTGGACGTTTCCACGCAATAGCTGCGATCTTCCCTGCCATTCAGGCCACTGCCATTTACCCACAGAAAAGCCTGAAGATAACAATGCAGGGTTTTCCAGTGCAGCTTGCACAGTTACAGAGAAACCAACGCAGTTTGAGCTTCTGTGGCAACTGTGGCCCCAGTTTGCACAATTCAAGAGCCCAAAATTGCCCTGCACATGGACAGACTGCAGAAGGTGTCTAAAAAAAAATCACTTTGCCAAAGTTTCGCGTCGGCTCCTGCTACAAACAAGCATCACGGAGGAGACCGTTCACCTGTCCATAATGACTACACTGAGATCAGTCATGTATCACCTGTCCAGGCAGCTTTCAGGACATGTACTGGCTGTTGGAGGAGGTAAGCCTTCCACTCCTGATGGATACGGGAGCAGCGGCATCGTTGCTTAATGCTAGTACGTATCACAAGTTTTTCTCGCATCTGCCATTACAACAGCCCTGTATCTTCCCTCTGTGTGCTATGACAGCTCCAAGATTGTGATCTCGCATTCTCTCCCGGGTCTCAGTACGTTTACGGCTCTAAACAATCTGCCATCATTTCCCTTCTACATTACTGAGCAGAGGAGCCAACCTTCTGGGACTTTGATCCTATTTACAAGCTTGGGATTCACACTTCGAGATGAAAAGGGCTCTGATATCCACCATGTCACCTCCACCTGGCAACAGAGATGGCCATCGCTGTTCAAACGGACCTGGCCTGCCTTAAAACATTCACCCATAGTCCTTTGGTTGACCCTGGTGTGCTGCCGGTCAGACAGCCCCTGCGCAGAATTTCCCCTAGCCCTGCGGGAAGAAGTTACTGCGGAGCTTCAAATGATACTAGACATGGGAGTTATCGAGCCCCCCGGTCAATGCATCTCCCTGGATTTCTAACCTGGTCATTGCAAAAAAAAAAATCGGGAGGAACAACGAGTATGTGTTGACCTGCGCTCTGTAAATAAGGCGGTTCTCCCAGACAAGTACCCCTTACCCCAGCTGAGGAGCTGACCGCTTACCTTCTAATGGTTCAACAGTCTTCTCAAAACTGGACCTGCTGCCCAAGGTTATCTGCAGGTGCCACTTCACCCTTCTAGCAGGGACCTCACAGCGATTCGTCACACACGCTGGGGTATTTTCGATATACTCGTATGCCGTTTGGCCTAAGCTCCGCCCCCAGTTGCTTTCAAAAGGTAATGACCACCATTTTGGCTGGAATTCCCGGAGTTGCAGTATTCCTGGATGATATAGTAGTCCATGCGCCAGATGTCCAGACCCATAACGACCGTCTCAGCAGGGTGGCCAGTGCTCTTATGGCACATAACCTTACGTTAAATGGAGAGAAATGCACTTTTGCAGCCTCAGCCGCATAGACTTCGTTGGGTACCCCGCAAGGGCGGACGTGGCCTCAAAACAACGTCTAGGTGCATCGTCCCCCTTCAGTCAATATTGGGCTATACACAGAATCCCAGACCCCCCTCCACCTCCCAGGTGGCCTCGGTTCTGGGCATGACGGCCTATTACCTTTTTTCCTGCCTCAGTCCTCCAAACCAACGGCACCCCTTCGCCAGTTACTAAAGAAAGAAGAGCCATGGAACTGGACTAGTCGTGCTCGAGGCCGTTCCGAACACTGAAGTTGAGCGAGGGCCCTTGCTTTGTGTCTGGGCAACTGAACGATGGCATCTCTTCCTCTATGGTCGGCATTTCACCCTCCGCACAGACCATCAGGCTCTGGATACTGGAGAGTCTGTTTGCTTGCTGGGGCATGCCCCGTGCCATCACTACTGACAATGGGCCGCAGTTTACCTCTGCAGACTTCTCCAACTTTCTGTGCAGTAAAGGAATTAAGCATTTCCGTACAAAGACTCTACCATCCCCAGGCAAATGGTGGGGTTGAAAGATTCAATCAAAGCCTTAAGAACGGCATTCGTGCACACCAGGCCCAGGGGTATACATTCCAAACAGCACTCAATTTAACACTCATGCATTACAGAGCTAGCCAGCACACCACCACTCAGGCCTCTCCTGCTCTGCTCATGCTTGGCCGAGAGATGGACTTGCCATTGGACAGACTGAGACCACATGAATTGTCAGCTGCAGCCTCAGGTGGCACCTGGGCAGCAGCCAAAGCTGCCGTAACTTCAAACCAGAGGCGAATGAAGGCCAACTTTGACAGAAGACACAAGGCCAAACCTAGTACGATAACAGTTCTAGACTGGGTTCGGGTCCAGAGACCACACCGTAGCAATAAAATGGCATTGTTTTGGTCTAAACCCCTCCAGGTGGATCGTCAGTTAGGGCCTGCCACATTCTTGTTGAGCGATGGTTCTCACTGGCATGCTAGCAGGATGCGGAAAGGGCCAAACCCTTTCAACTCAAACATGTGCTCACAGGCAAGGGAGCCTAGTGGAGGACCAACACACAGCTCGGCTTTTGCACCATCACTGGGGCCAGTACAACCACGGGCAGGCCGGGTGCATCAAGGTTCCCCTGTCAGGGTGGTCCCGCAACAATCCCCACCAGCTGTGGGGCCTGAACCTCTTCATCCACTGCTTTATTAGAATCAGGAGGGCCAAGAGGTGCCGCGAGTCGACAGTAACTGAGAGTCGGCCCGATTAGAGCAAGAGCTTTCGTCCCATACCTAAAGGACTTTATCACTGACTTTAATGCTTAGGTGTTTGGTCATTTCCTCTAGCTATAGCTTGAGAGAGCACAGTTTTGTTCTTTGAAAAGGGGGGGAGATGTTGTGTCCTACCACTAGGTTTTCGGGGTAACGAGGGGGTTAAGTTTTTTTGTCTGCTGTGTGTGCATGCGTGGGAGTAAGTGACCTGAAGTCAGGGGACAGAGGACAGAGTCAGCCACACCCAAAAAAATATAAATAACAAACTGAACTACTCCAACATAACAAACACCAAAAAAAAAAAAATATATATAAGCCACACCCAAAATTAATTGACACTCAAGTTCTGTCTAACAGAACTCTCTCCTTCCAAGAGCGGTGGTACAAGGACTTTCCCTGGCTACATTATGATGCAGTGCAGAAGGGGGTTTTGTGTTTTTATTGCATGAGAATTTACCAGGACAAACTCACACCATTTGCTGTAAAATCAGAGCCTGCCTTTATCACTTCTGGATTCCAAAATTGGAAAAAAGCTATTGAAAAATTTAAAGCACATGAAGGTAGTCATACACACCGTCAAGCTGTCTCTGTGACTGCACAAGAAAATCATCCTGTAAATGATGTTGACACAGTTGTCCAGTGCTTTGGCAAATCAATAAGCAGACAACAGGCAGTGTCTGGGGAAAATTGTGAGTTCAATCAAATATTTGGCACAACAGGGACAGGCCTTGAGAGAGCATGAGGATGAAAACAGTAATTTTTATCAACTCTTGAAAGACAAGGCAGAGAATGATGTCCTTTTAGCCAAATGGTTGCAGAGGTCCCAGAAAGACTACATCAGTCCACAGATCGAGAATGAAATTCTGTAAGTGGAATAGTTGATACAATCAGAGATCTACCAGTTATTGTTATTATGGATGGAACACAAGACATTTCCGGGCAAGAACAAGAAAGTATTTGCCTACGTTATGCATGAAGAGTTCATTGGTTTTGCTTAGCCTCTGTTCAATCAGAAACCATTACATTGGGTTCTAATTGGTTTCCATTACAAAACCATTACAAAATCCATCAGCAATTAACCATTAAAACCATTACCAAATGGTTTCCATTACGTAGTGTGTTTTGGGCATATTCCATTAGGATTTATTGGTTTGTCTAAGTTGTATAGGTTTCCATTACAAATCTGTATTGGTCATTACAAATCTGTATTGGTCACGATTTTGCGACATATGGTTGCCAATCACAGTTTTGTAATGGTTCTGATGGTTCCATTACAAGTTTGGATTGTTCTTTATTTGCACATTTATGGTTTGTCCATCACATTTTTTGTATTTGTTCTGAGGGTTCCATTACAAGTTTCTATTGGTTTTTAATAGGTGCAACATATTTAATGGTTTCCGTTTGCAGTTTTGTATGGTTCTGGATTTGAATGTTTAACCTGACAACTGGTAATTATGCCATTGATTCTTTAAAATAATTTAAATTATTAATCCCTACTATACCCAATGTTTTGTCAAGAATATCCTTTTTATTTATTTAAAAACTGAAGACCCAACCTTTCAATAGCAAACAGTTCGTTTTGTTTTGCAAAGACTTAATAAGATGTAACTAAAAAAAATTCAAAAGTTAATTCCCCGAATACTCGACATCGCTTGGAATTAACACAAACCCTTGACATTAAATTTTTTTTTTTAAAATTATTGTTTATGCCCTTAATGCCTTATAGAAATACAGAGAACTATGAAGCTGCATTTGTGGCTTCATTGTAACTGTCTTAGAACCTGCCAAAGATAAGAGAAATTTGTTAGGACACTGGACCACTTACACCCACCTTACCATTATGTTAGATTTATCCATAACATATATTTCTATGGCAATCTTCAAAAAGTTGCCAACACTGTAGTTGTTGACAAAACATCCTCATGATTAAATTCGTCCAACACTTTGGTGCAACTTTGATCAGATTCAAATTTCTTGACAGATATAACCTTTTGTCCATGACCCATTTTTATGTTTATAACATGTGTAAGGGCACATTGTTTAAAAGCATATAATTGTTACTTTATCGTTATGCGCTGCTTTAAATAGATGCCATAATTGGTCATTAATTATTGTCCGTTGTGTGGAATATCTCAATGGTTTAGGTTAGATTTCAGTAGTTTGTTTGTTGTTTATAGAGTGAGTGAAAACTTGTGGCGGGGCCCTCGCAAGCACAACAAGCAGTTTTTAAAATTTGCGTGGGTTTTATTTATAGTAAATAGACCAACCAAAACCTTGGTATGGACCAGAAATTATCGATTTTTCTTTTCATGCCCACAAATCATTAGTGGATTTTAAGCTAAAGATCATGTTTCCATGACTATATATTTGTAAATTTACCTCCTACATCAATGTATCAACAACTTCATTTTTGATTAATAAAATAGGCTTTGCCTTGGACTTTAACATAGGTTCCCGCAATATTTTAGATTTTTTTGGCTGCACCCTCGAATTCGCAGATTTTTCGAAATGGTTTGTATCTCCAGACACATATTGTCCTCCCTATACAAACCCTACATTAATGGAAAATTAATTCTTAAATATTATTGATATACAAAATCTAACCAATTTAAACAAAAAATTACCCGTATACCTGGTTTGATGTTCCCAGTGTTCACAAATATTCTTGAATAATACAGCATTGTCTACTTTTTATGGTACATATTCCTCTATTTCCCTTTAGTGAATCAAATCATATCAATAGGTTGTAGTAATTTACATTCAGATATGTGATATGATTTAAATACTTACCACCTAGTACAGTTTTTTATCTGGTTATTAATCTGTCCCTGATCGTCTCAGTCCAGTTATTTTCCGTACCCTTCTGAAGCGCTTATCCTTTATTTCCCTCTGAGGTGTGGCCTCTTTTTCTTTCATTCTTCGAGATACCGACACTCTTGTTTTCAAACACAACACCCGACCACGAATACACTACACACGATATAACAACTTGAAATTCAATGACCTGATAGGCTAATCTTCGAGACTTTAAATCTGAACCACTCTCCAGTGTAATTTAATTAGGATGTTTGACACTGTGTCTTGCAAAATAGTTCACAATTGAGGGCAATTTTTTTTTAGATTAATTCATTATTCTTCTCATTAATAATCCTTCGAAAATTAATGTATCAGTTGGTTGAATCTGACAAAATGAGCATAGTGAGTCTACACCATTTTGAAGTTCCGAAAAGAGGTTGGCAAAGTCAATTTTTTTGTATAAAAATCATGTTAAAGTTTTTCTAAAGGTTCCAAAGCAAATACCCAGAGCCCATTGCATACTTTTCCTGTCTTCTCTTTTCTTAAGTCATACTTCACTTTTTTATTTTTACATCGAAGAACAAAAGCATTTCAATTAAAAAAAAAAACACATAATACCATTGTGAAAATCCCCCCTTTATATGTGTTCAATTTAAAAAATAAAGTTAATTATTAAAACCATACAATCAGTTTCAATCAAGAATCAGTGACTTTGACCTGATCATGTCCATTCTCTGGTGTATTGTTTATCATGATATATATAATTGTGTATATATATCCTGATAAACGTTTGAATGTCACGGATTGGAAATTAACGCTGTATTTGTTAGTTTAATTGTTAGTATACTTAGTTAATTGTTAGTATAAAGTGCAGCTAATAATAATAACAATAATAAATAAAAAATTACTGTAGTATGTTTTTGTGTTTTGCGTTTTGGTACTGAAATTTTTGGTAGCCAGTGACACCACTAATAGTTGGTAACACTGAAGACCCTGTGATTCATGTGCTTCAGGTGGGCAATGTGGCCGTGTTGGAGCAAAACTCTGCAATGTTAGTGGACCTTGAGAGACAATGAGAGATCTCCTGTAGATATAAATCTGAAACATGACAATCTGGTCCAAAGAGTGCAAGGTGACTTCTCGCTTAATGACCTTACCACCACTGGTTTCCGGATCCTTGGCTGGAGGACCAATGTTTCTTCGATAGTTTTCTGGTGATCCTTAGATCAGCACTTCCCAGGATCTGCTTAACTGGGTTGGAGCCCCTAAACCTCTGACAAAAGATAAGACAACCAAATATTATGATGTTTCAAAAAGTTAAAAAAAATTGATTTCAGCAATATTCACAATGTCTGAAAATGAATGAGAATAAGCTATAGCTGTTCAATAAGAACTTTCAAACCCCACTGAGAAATATAAGGACAATATTAACAGTAACGTCCCGAGTGCATTTGTTTTTATTCTGTATTAATATGTTTAAATATGTTCCGCGTTACCGCTTTTGTGTTTCTGCGATTGACATATAAACTATCTAGCTAGTGATGAAGGCCTCATACTGAACATTGTATATGATTTAATCAGAGGTACCTAACCACCTGTTTCTAACACCTGAGACCAAGGCACAACAAAATACAACAGAGCCTATTAGAATCAGTAATGCTCTCTACACTGGATGTGGCACGGCACAACACAACAAATCACAGACGGTAAACTGATGCCTGTTTCTATTTATGATGTACTGACAAAGTTCAAATGATTTTCAAGTCACTTTGGTGCGTCCAGTGTAGACACGGTGTGAGAGTGTGTAGCTTGGAGTTAGAGAATGGGAATCTACTTCATTGTGCATTGCATTCTGGGTATACAATACAAATCACCAAAGGAAAAAAAATTACTATTTACATTAATATTTGTAAGAGCTTCTTGCACTTTATTAGAATGGACTAATATTTGAAGGATTATGTGACACTGGAGACTGGAGTAATGATGCTGAAAATTCAGCTTTGATCACTTTTTAAAACATACTGAAATAGAAAATAGTTATAAAATGGTAATTTCACAATATTACTATTTTACTGTATTTTAATCAAATAAATGCAGCAGTGGTGAGCATAAAATATTTATTTTTACAAATCTGACCCTTACATTTTTGAATGGTAGTGTATGTTTGAGGAATTACTTACTTTTCATGGTTCATAATGTCTAAAAATGTTCTTCGACAGGAGATATGACTCTAGAGCACAGCCATCAGCATGGAAGAACCTAGGAACATAAGCATACTGTCACAGAGACAACAATATTCATTATACAATGACAGGTTTATTATAAATAAACTATAGCAGAGGTGAAATGCAGAAAAGAAAAATAATAATTGACAGAATATATACCAAAAAAAGACTTAAACATTTTAGTTTTACTAATTTAGTAATGCTCCTACAGCGTGGACATCAGTGAAAGTGAAAGTACATACAAACACACACACACACATATATATATATATATATATATATATATATGTGTGTGTGTGTGTGTGTGTGTGTGTTTTCTATGTGTCTCTCTGTTTGTGTGTGTGTGTGTGTGTCTGTGTTTTCATTATCTCCCTTCAGAAATTTTAAAATCAGGAACATCTCCTGTGTCATAGAGGTTTTTTTCTTTTCTGGCACTTCTGAAATAACAGAATAAGTGGTATTTATGTGTTTACTATGAAAGATCAAAACCTGAAGGTTTCAGCCCATTGTAAGTGATGTAACGTTAACTGTACAGTGCATACTTTTAGGTTAAATTAATTAGCTTACTTCCATTCATCCGTTAACATATATATATATATGTAGAGAGAGAGAGAGAGAGAGAGAGAGAGAGAGCTCATCTACACACAAAAGATGACATTAAAAGCCCAAACTTAATAAATAAGAGCTCAAGTTTATCGTTACCTCTTGTAGTTAGCCTTACAGTGGAGATGCTAACTGACTTTTTCTGACGACACTAAACCATTTCTATAAAGTAAATATTAAACGGAACCGTATCATTTACATGAAATAAAGTGTCAGAAACACTTTAATGTACTATTTGTGTAATTATATAGACGAAACTTACCTAAAAAACAATAGTGAAAACCACATTGAGAGTCAGCGTTCAGCTGCTTGACGGTTGGGCTGCCGCCTCGTTTCCATGGTGACGTCCTCCGCTCCAGTTCAGCGCGCGCGCCCATTACAGCACGGTAGAAGTCACGCAGAATTTCACTGTTATTTCAACATTTATTTTGGCCTAAATTTGGACCAAATCAGATGGACCAAACAAAACCTAATATTAAACATAGATTTTGGGGCTATATTTGAACCAAATCAGACAGACAAAACAAAGACCATTGCTGAGTTTAGGGCAAAATTTGGACCAAATCCGACGAAACAAGCAAAGACCAACTTTCAACGTCAATTTTTGATCTAAAAGAAGGCCATGACGGGCCGAGATTTAGCAAAAAAAAAAAAAAAAAAAACTATGTCCGAATGACGTCTGGTGCTGGGTGGGTACCAGCAGAAGTTTCCAAAGGTGTTCTATTGGTCCTTAACGATATCCAATAGACAATACATGCCACAAATAAAAGAAAGCAAATTACAAATAGAGACCCATAGGGACCATTACAGTGTCCATTTAAAGCAACAGAATTCCCATAAGACCCATTAAAACCATTACAAATTCTGTAATGGTTTCTATTGTTTGTGTGTTCATTTATTTTTTTTATTTTTTATTTTCAGCAGTCTAGCCTACCCACTAAGACCATTACAGTTTTCCAAAGAAGCCACTTAATTTATTGGAGTCATAATGGTTCCTACTGGTGTCCAGTAGATACCACCAGAAGTTTCCAAAGGTGTTCTGTTGGTCCTTAATGGTATCCAATAGACAATACATGCCACCAATAGAAGAAAGCAAATTACCAATAGAGACCAACAGAGACCATTACAGTGTCCATTAAAACCATTAGAATTCCCATTAGAACCATTAAAACCATTACAAATTCTGTAATGGTTTCTTTCCACAGACCAGACCATCCCCAAACACTTCATTGAAGGAGCTGAGGCACATCAGCTTAAAAGTGCCATGGACCACTACAGAGGGGAATTCTTTAAAGTCCTGGATATTGTAGATGCACAGCTCAGTGAGCTATTTAACCAGGATGACTTGCTGACTATGCAAAAGCTGGAAGAGACACTTCTGAGTGGAGAGAGATTGATGCTGCAGTCATTGAGAAATTCCAGAGTTGAACAGAGAGTCACTTTCAGTGCAGCTTTCTATGTTTCGCCTGAACTACTCATTTAGCAACAGTGCAGAGGCTGCAGAGATCATTCATGGATTGCCTGTTGAGGTACGTAAACTATTTGGGCAAGTGGAAAACCTGGTCAGGTTGCTTTTGGTAGTCCCTGTTTCATCATCTGAGGCAAAGAGAAGTTTTAGTGTCCTCCACAGGCTCAAAACTTGGCTCCGTTCCACAATGACTCAAAACAGACTTAACCATGTTGCTATTTGTCATGTCCATCAGGAAAAACTTGCCTTACTGGGCAAGAAGTCAATTTGCAAGCAATTTGTGGCTGCAAATGACAGGAGGAAAAAAACATTTTGGCTCTTTTGCCTAGAACAGTGTTTTTCAAGCTTTTGTGTTAACCCTCTGAGGTCTAAGGGTATTTTTGGGGCCTGGAGAAGTTTTGTCATGCCCTGACATTTGTGCTTTTTTCAGTTTCTTATAAACATCTAATGGCTAAAGTCTAATCTCACTGTAATCAGCACAAACTGGGCTATAATAATATGTAAGCAGCATGTATGTACATGATTGTGTTTTTGAGTTGTGAGTAAAATGTTATAGCGTGGTTAGTGAAAAACTAAAAATGTTAAATCACTTGAATAAGGCAATAAAACACATACAGAACATTGGTTCCCGGGGCTTTTGAGAACTGGAGCTTGTAGCCTAGAATCTTTTTTTCTAAATTATGTGAAAATCATCTTGTTTACTCACTCACAGAAAACAATATATTGATTAAAATTTTCTAAGACACTTTTTGTTGGTAAAAGTCATATGCCAGGAGGCGTCAACTATCATGAATATTTGTGTGATTCACACCTGAGAAGACAAAGACCCACATAATGAGGCTGCATAATGAGCCATTCAGTCACATGTGTGACTGAGAGGGAAAAATTACAAGAAAGAATGTAAGGACAAAATAAATGTATATAATTTTATGTTTGTAGTTTATTTAGAATATATTTAATTATCCCACAAGATAATTAAATATTCACTAACGGTCACAGATAAACAGTTTATTTAACATGTACTGTGACATTTTCACCCGTTTCAACTTATAAACTCCTTGAGATTTTAAAGTCAGTTTAATAGTATTGAGATTCAAGTTAAATCTAGTATTAAAAAAAAAACACCTGAAGGTCTATGAAACGTCAATCAATAAAGCATTTATTTAAAACAATGGCACTTAAAGTTTTGAACTAAAACATTATTTCAACCATATAGCCTGTGAATGAATAAAAATGCATACTTTTCAATGAAAGAACACTTAAAGAGAGTGTAGTTTGCTTCTGGTGTTTGGATCGATACTTCAATATAATGAGGTCCAAGTTTAAGAATAGCCAACACTTGTTTTTTTTGTTTGTTTTTTTCAATGTATTTCTTTCTCTCTCTGTTTAACAGCATTAACTTACAAAGAAATACGTCTTCCTTCAGGTAAACATAAATCATTTCCACCCTCCTAAAACTTATTCTCATAAAATCAAAACTTGCGGACAGTCAACAAAAAGCTAAAATCAAAAATAGCTGACATCCAACAAAAACTACAGCAGCCGCAAGATGCGCTCGCTGTGAAGCGAGAGCAGCTGGCAGAGGATTCCAGAGGCTTGGTCTTAAAGCCTGCCTTAAAAGGACTACGTTCACAAAATAACAATGATTTTGCAAAAAGAATGATTAATTATCAATTGAGAATTTGTTATTATTATGGTCTGGTGAAAATAATAATATGGGCTGCGAGAAAATAATAAATAAAAAGAGTAGGGCTGCGTGAGTGCAGGCAGCATATTTCAACCCATGACAACACACCCTCGCGGCCAAAAAACAGACCGACCAACACTCAATCCTCCTGCCGATTACTAAAACCCAACCCGCTACATATATATATATAAACATCAAAACACAATAATAAACAGACGAGAATTATCTGCTTGATGACACGGTTATTTATATTAATAACTAATGCGAAGTGAGATGAATGAAGAGCGTGTCTGAAGAAGGAAAGTATCGTTTATCAAGTTAGTGATTTTAGCAACACAGGTACAAATCCCGGTTGTTTTTTTTTATTTATTTATATATAATAAAATAATATATAAATTGATTAATAGAAAAGTGTTCTGCAGTTACGTTGGTTTATGTTACACCAACTTTTTTTTTTATTTTTTATTTTTATTTTTTAGATAAAGTGTGTCCATTTTACACTAAGCAACCAGTAGTGACTGAATTCAGTCCAGCTGGAAGGGGTTGGGGGTTTGAGGTAGTTCTGTATAGCTTGTGGGGGGTTGAAAAATAAAGGTGTGTATCTCTTGCTCTTTCATATGGACAGTGTCTGTTGAGGATTTTCAAACTTGCAGAGCAGAAGCTTAGACAAAGTGTTTTCATGCCTCATTTGGGTTTGGCTTTTGCAATTTTTGCAGCTTCATAGGTCTAAAAGAGTATTACATACAATATAATATGTTTTTTGTTTTATCGCCAGGACAGATGAAGAGCACTTGCTTCTGAGAGAGAGACAAAGAAACTGGCGAAAAGAGACCTTTTACATCTGCCAAAGAGACAAACTTTTTGTTCTTAATGTATAGCCTATGCTGCTTTATACTGTTAATAAGCAGTAGTTTTAATTGTGCAGCTTAGCGCTGCAGTGCGTTTTAACCCAATACAAATGTAAAGATATATTGCGACATTAAAAATATATTGAGAAAACATTTTGTAGACTTTCTGTGATTTACAATGCACAAACCAGAAGCAACAATATCTCCAGAATGGAGAAAGGTTGACCAAACTCAAAACATAAATATCAATTTTATTTCAATTTTCGTTTTTGTGTTTCAGAGGAAAAATCAATGTTAAGGCATCTCTCCGTTATGGACCATTCTGAAAGCAGAATTTATGCAAATGTGTATAAAATGCTTTAAAAACTTTAACAGAGATGTCTAGAGGGTATTTAATAGGTCTGCCCCCCACATAAGATTTTTCTAGTTACTAGTAGTCGTTCATTTGTCATTATTCAACTAATTAGATTAGATTAGATTAGATTCAACTTTATTGTCACTGCACATGTAAGGTACAAGGCAACGAAATGCAGTTAGCATCTAACCAGAAGTGCAATAAGCAGTAAGTACAAGAATATACAGGGTCCTACAATATGTACAATAACTATACAGATAAGTATTATGGACAAAATTTACAGATTTTTAAAATACTATCAGCATGATATACAGATAGGGGTGTACTATAGAACATATTATACAGATGAAATATGGCAAGTGTATATGTACACTATAGGCAGAACTATGAACATATGAACAATTTAAACTATTGCAATGGAAAGTAAAGGTGCATAGAAATATTTCAAGTGTGCAAATGGGTTATTCAGTGTTCTGGATGAACAGACCAGTAGTGCAAAATGTAATAACAAGTTTGCTGTTTTTAGCATTGTGTAAATAAATAAATAAATAAATCAGTCCAGATGTAGTGATGAAGTGGGGAGAGGTCTGTGTGTATGGTGTGGGGGTGTCAGAGGCAGAGTTCCATAAGGGAGACAGCTGTAGGAAAAAAGCTGTTCCTGGATCTGCTGGTCCTTGTCCGGAGGAGGCTCCTGAAGCGCCTCCAGAATCAGGAGAGGTTAAACAGTCCATGGTCAGGGTGAGAGGAGTCCTTAAGAATGCTGCGGCTCAAGCGGTACACGAGCGTTTCCTCTGGATGTCCTCTCAATAGCAGGAAGTGGTGTGTCCCTGCCGATGCGTTGGGCAGTTTTCACCACCCTCTGCAGTGCTGCTTGGTCAGCCACCGTGCAGTTCCCATACCAGACTGTGATGCAGCTGAGTCAGGATGCTCTCTGATCGCTTTTACCCGGTAAAAGTTCACCACTATGGCTGAAGACAGCTGGTTCTTCTTCAGTGTTCTGAGGAAGAAGAAGTAGGTTGGTGAGCCTTCTTGACCAGGCAGGAGGTGTTTGTGGTCAGGACAAGTCCTCCGAGATGGTGGTTCCCAGGAACTTGAAGCTGGAGAACACGTTCAACAACCATCCCGTTAATGTGGATGGGGTCATCGTGCTTCCTTTCTTCTTCCTGAAGTCCACAATGAGCTCCTTTGTTTTTACTGGTGTTAAGGAGCAGGTTATTGTCAGCGCACCATGTGGCCAGGTGCTGAACCTCCTCCCTGTAGGCAGTCTCATCGTTGTCACTGATAAGAGGCCAATCACCGTGGTGTCGTCTGCAAACTTAATGGGAGTTGGATCCGTACTGCACAGGCTTGCAGTAGGTGGGTGTAGAGGGAGTAGAGGAATGGGCTCTTTTGCACACAGCCTGTGAAATGCGCCCGGTGTTAAGTGTGATGGTGGTGGAGTAGGTGTGGCCTGACCGAACATGCTGAGGCCTGTTGGTCAGAAAGTCCATAATCAGTTGCAGAGGAGGTGTTAATGTCCAGATCTCCAAGTTTTGTGGTCAGCTTGGAGGGACTGACGGTGTTAAATGCTGAACTGAAGTCAACAAACAACATCCGTTACATGGGTCAGTGGCGTGCCGCACTGATTTGGACTTCAGGAGCAATAAATATTATATATTTATATAAAATAGGTTTAAAATTATATATATGCTTTAATCTCACATCATTTGTCCTCCTCACTGTTCATAATTGTGTGAAAAATTCAAAAATGGGTAACTTTTAGACTATTAATGTGGTCAAATGTCATACGGTCAAGCGAATTCACTTAAAGTTATTTAAGACAATTGCATTTAAAATGATTAAAAATATTTAAAAATGATAAAATTTTTCATTTGGCATATTTTTTTTCAAGTCTTAAGATAAGCATATTCAAGTATCAGTAAGATAGAACTTTAAGAAATGTCATTAGTATCTAAAACAAATTGTTCATAAAAGACACATTTTCCCTATGTCATACGGTGGTAAAACAAAGTTTGGAAGCCATTTTGGAACTGAATATTAATGACTTAAGTCATGTGACATGTGATGACATCACTCAGAGGACCCCTGAAGACCAGCCAAGTTGAGGGTAAGTTTAAGATTTTTGCTCCCCAAATTTCAGGTAATTTCACCTTTTCCAAGTGTGTTACCATGTGTCACAGATTTGGGTGTCATAGGGTCAAACGTCAAAAAAGGGTTTAATACATTTAAAATTTGAAAAAAATATTGATTTACAGGTGAAATATAAAGTTAAAAGGTCAAGGTAAAGTGTAATGGGTGGAAAGGGTGGCCAAGCAACTGCCTGTTATAAATGACAAAGCATGAAACTGTCATAAGGACAAAACAAAAAAATGTCATCTGGGACAAAACGATTTTACCGTATTATGACATGTTGATCTACTACCATATGACACAGAGCATTTAACTGAATTATTTAGTTATTTCTTGGGTAATTGTTTTATCACATATATAGTTTGTACAACTACTATGAATTAATATTAACATATATAATATATTTCTGCCTATTTCAAGCATTTTTTCACATTATTACAGATGCCTCTTTTTAGTAAGGAGAGGGGTGCGTTTCCGTGCAAAGCAAAGGCAGATCCTGCAGCTAGAGAGGAGAACCTAGCTAAGAGGAGGGAAAGGTATAACTGTGAGAGTATATGATGTCAGTAATGTCAGGATGTACCAGTTTTGTCAGTATAGGCAGTATCTTATCTATAGAACTGAGTTGAAGTCAGCATCACAATGTTTCTGGAAAGTGGCTTCACATATACATATGTGTGTGTGTGTTTTTTTTTTTTTTTTTTTATTTATAAAATAAATGTATGCGTGTGTTTGTAAATATACATATATATAAATGTATGTTTGTGTATTTGTATGCAGTGTTGGGGAAAGTTACTTTTTAAAAAGTAATACATTACGATATTACGTTACTCCTTAAAAAAGTAACTAATTACGTTACTTAGTTACTTTATATGGTAAGTAATGTGTTCCTTTACTTTTGAGTTACTTTTTAAATCTGGCCAGGAGCTTGCTTGTTTGTTTTTAATATAAAAAAGTTCTTCTTTTACAAATGTAAAAAGCCCTTTCGCACCAAAAGTGAAATTAATGCGCCTCAGGCTGAAGGAAATGTAAATTCACATCTGTACAGTAGAGGCGATGCTCAAACAAATTGCATGAAAAATATGACGCGGGAAAAGAAACTTCAACACTATTCAGCAATGACAAAATTAAACACAAATTTGTCATTTTTCTATAATTAGTATGGTTGGAATTGGATCATCGAAAGTCAGTAACAAAGACATTGGTTAATAAAATGGGATTAAATACATAAATGATATTTGTCTTATTTAACATATTTAATTATTGCAGATTTGTATAATATTCTGAGAGTTTGCATTTGACTGTTTTATTCATTTTGAGGAATACTGAATCTGTTTTTGTGCAGGTGAGATGAGTAAATGCATGTTCATGTTTTAGTCTAGAACTACAGTAACTTCATATTCACACACACAAGCGCTCTGCACGTATTTCTCTCAACATGGCAGCACGAGAGCTGTCAGTCAATAAAGTAACTCTGATATTTCCTTCTAAATTAAAAAGTAATGCACAACACTACACTTTATATAAATAAAAAATAAATCAATAACTTAACTGTTAATTTACTTTAGAAAAAGTAATCTGATTAATGTAACTCCACGTTACTTGTAATCGCGTTACCCCCCAACACTGTTTGTATGTACATTTATGAATAAATATCAATAAATGTACGTGTACATCGAGCAACGGCAGAGAAACATTCATTCTGAATTGGCCTACATCAATTTATTACATTAAAAATGCAATGAAACATTGAAAATTGTACTATGTCATACAGTTAAAACAAAATATGTCATATGGTAAAACATTGAATTTTAAAAGAAATAAAATAAATACTTTGTTTGTTTACATGGTTCATAAAAATAAAGGAGAACAACTATGATATATATATATACATAACTTCAAGGCATTTTTGACTAATTTCTAGCAAAAAAATAGAACAAATGTCCATAGATGACATGCTGTAGTCATTAAAGTTAAAATCAAAATATGTAGTATTTGTGGTGTAGGTGTTTATATTTTGCAACTTGTTATAGAATACTTACAGATCAACTATTACATTCTTGGTTGTATTTAACCGTGTCATGAATATCAATATTAATTTATTTCTAAAAATCACTTCGTTTTACCTTATGACATTTTCAAGGACTGTATACAAAGAAACACATTAAAATGTCAAATATTGTTATTTTTTTTATAAAGGGCACTTATAAAAACAAAAAAATATACACATAGATTTACACAAAAAATGCTAGATTTAATTTGTCTTTTCATTTTTATTTTTTTACTGTTTTGAAATTCTAAAACGTCACTGACCCACATATGTGTTGTTATTGTCCAGGTGTGTGAGTGCAGCACTGTGCATACTGCATCCTCTGTGCTCCTGTTTCTGCGGTAGGCAAATTGGTGTGGGTCCAGTGTGGGTGGGAGGCAGTCTTTGAGGTGTGCTAAGACCAATCGCTCAAAGCACTTCATAATGATGGGTGTGAGTGCTACAGTCTACGATAGTCATTCAGGCACATCGGGGAGGAGGGTTTCAACTGGCACAATGGATGTGGACTTAAAACATGTTGGCACAGTTGCTTGGGTGAGGGACAGGTTGAAAATGTCTGTGAAGACCCCTGCAAGCTGCTCTGCACATGCTCTAAACCACACGATCCAGGGAATGCCGTCGGGCTGGCAGCCTTGTGTGCGTTGATCCGGCTTAATGCAGTGTGGACATCTGTGGAGGTGAGTTTGAGAGGTTGATGGTCTGCTGAATGTGTGGTTTTGGTGGCCGTCTCCTTGCTGTCGCTGTTGAAGTGAGCATAAAAGTCATTTAGCTTGTTAAGGAAGGAGACGTCTGTGACCGTTGGAGTAGAGTTGCCTGGCTTGTAGTCACTGATGGCCTGGATGCCCTGCCACATGCGTTGGGGGTCAGAGTTGGAAAAGTGTTCTTCTACCTTCAGCTTGTTAGCAGTACTTGGCCTTTTGATGCCCCTTTTCAGGTTAGCCCTGGATTTACTGTAGGCCTGCACGTCATCTGACCTGAAGGCAGTGTTGCGGGCTTTCAGCAAGAATTCGCACCTCCTTGTTCATCCATGGCTTGATTAGGGTATGTTGTGATCTGTTTTTCTGATGTAACACTGTAAATGGTGATGTTGATGTAAGTCAGTACAGAGGAGGTATAGGTATCAATGTCCGTGTTGAGAGCCACAGGCAGCCTGAGAAGCAAACATACTCCAGTCCGTGTGTTGAAACCTGTCCTGAAGTAAAGAGTCTGCTCCAGCTGGCCACACTTTGATGGTTCTCACTGATGGCTTCACACGGTTGATGAGGGGTGAATACTTGGGGGGTGAGAAACAAAGAAAGGTGATCAGACTGTCCGAGGTGGGGGAGGGGGGTAGCGGTGTAAGCTCCATCAATGTTTGTGTAAACATGATCCAAAGTTTTTTGTCTCCTCTGGTGTGGCAGGAAACATGCTGGTGAAATTGCAGCGAGCACTGTCTTAAATTTACAGTGATTAAAATCACCCGCGACAATAAAAGCAGCCTCCGGGTGAGCAGTCTGTTGTTTACTAATGGCTGGCGTGAAGTTCGTTCAAAGCAAGCTTGGCATTAGCATCCGTGGAATATAGACTGCAGTTATTATGGTGGAAGTGAACTCCCGCGGCAGATAAAAAGGTCTACATTTAACCATGAGAAACTCTAGGTTAGCTGAGCAGTGTCTCCCAACAATGACAGTGTTCGTACACCAAGCTTTGTTAACATAAATGCACAATCCACCACCTCTTGTCTTGCCGGAGTCATCTGCCGTTCTATCTGCCCGGAGCGTAGCGTTCAGCCCCGCTAGCTCAATAGCATTATCGGGTACGCCGTTGTGTAGCCATGTTTCTGTGAAAACCATGACATTGCAGTCCAAAAGTCTCTTACTGTGGGTGATGCGAAGTCGTAACTCATCCATTTTGTTCACCAGTGACCGCACATTAACGAAAGTGTAGCCGCAGACTGGGTAGCACAACGCTAACGCTAGCTCAAATGATATATAGGGAATTTTAATAATTAATCAGGAATATGATTAATATATATATCTCAAGCTGCCAGAACAGTTACATTAAAATTATTGAAGATGAAAAAATAGGTCAATGGTATATATCAATAACTCATTACAAGGCACTGTAATTTACTCATTAATATGTCAATATTCCATTCTTCATATCAATTAACGTGATATCTTTTACTGGGAATTAATGCAAATCAAACAGTGGTTTGTCCAGCAAACGGCCGTAAGATTAACTTATCAACTTCAATAAAGTTATCACTTATAATTCCAGGAAAAATAGTTTCTGGCCATGAAACCATTCTCCCGCCCTTATAAAATTTAGGTTACTGGAAAGTAACAAATAAGCTTTGTAGCTAAGATCAAACATTTCATTGACTTCGGTAATGTGAGCATTTTAGACAGAAGCTAAATCATGAATATATTGGCTTTTAATAATTGAACTAATAATACATCAAACTACGATTCACACAGAGTAAATATGCGTAACAATACAAACAGTAAAAACAAATACAATACAAAACGAATAACAAAATGAGAGAGAGAGAGAGAGAGAGAGAGAGAGTGAGGAGTGGGAGTGAGTGAAAGGGTGAGCGAGAGAGGTGAGAGAGAGATAGGCAGAATCATGCAGAATGATCGCCAAGAGTATGGCAAAATCACATACAGTAACCTTTTGAAAGACAACAAGGATTCAGATCACCTTGAAAAGGTGAATAGACAACCTTAAGCAGCGTTTAAATCTCTATAGGAAATAATACTTGCATGTGGGTATCTTTGTGCCTGCTAAGAGCTGCGTGCGTCGTGGCTTTTAGAGCTAGGCAACATGTGTTCTCTCGTGGCCTTCTCCGGGCGAGCAGACTCGCTCGCTAGTTTCAAAGGTTCAACGAACGTGGAGTTACCAAAGAAATAATTCAGAGTTCGTCTCCCTAAGTGTAGGGGAGAGGCGGAATATAAGAATAAAACTTAGTAAAGAAAAGCAAAGAAAAAAGCGGAGATGAAAGCTCCCTAAGAGCCATCAGCGACAGACGCTTCTCTGGACGGCGTCAAAAAACAAAAGTTCAACGAGTGTGTTCTGTGTCAGTCTCTTATGGAGCCTGACTGGGTTCACGCCTCTGTTTTGCTGAACAACCAATGAACGTCCACGATCTGAAGCGGGAAAGTTCCTTTGTCTCTGGGGAGACACCCACTGAAGTGAGTTATGGTACTGTCAGAATTCAGCAATTATATTCCAGCAAGATGGTAATTCCAGAATAATACATTTTACTGTAATTTCCCATGTAGGAGTGGTTCGGTCAAAGCAAGACGGTTAAACAGATACCAAAAAAAATGACAGGTGGAAGGTAGGAGAAACATAAAGTTACATTCATATGCAGAATTACACACATTTAAAGTTTGATTAACACAATAAAATTGTAGATACTCCAATTTGATATGGAAGACATCTAAGCACACAAAGGAAATACATGTCAATACATTTAGAATATATTTACTTTCCTTTTTCTTCCTTACAAGAATCTCCTAGCGAGCTGGGCTTTTTCTGTTTCTCTCAGTTGGGGTAAATAAAGTTGTCACGATCTGGTCAGGAATTTAAACCCAGCCATGCTGGCACCAGGCCGGCCATTCAGCTTGCAGAGTTTGATTTTACCTGCATGGAGTTCAGGGGCTAAAAAGCTTTGGGTTTTAGCCAAGGAATCTGATTGTTTTAGATTCAATTGAAGCCATGATTCATTAATTACCAGGTCTAATGAATGAATGAACTGCCGCCACACGCTTACACGATAATGAATGTCGGTAAAGAGAGGCGGAGCGGTGTTAGCTTTTAGCTTAGCTCTTAGACTCCAAGGCTCCCCCACGCCTTTACGACTGATCTCGACGTACTCACGGTACTTCCGCCGACCGCCGGTTAGAGGCGCAGCCTCGGGATAGTTCTGGCGATCTCAGGGATGAGTCGAAGATTGGTGATAAAACTGTTGGAAAAGTCCTCCACCCGATAATCCAAAGCTCCCCCTCCGGTGTATGATGTTAGCGCAAAGCTGTTCAGGTACGAACAGACCCCGAGATGAGCAGGAAAAATGTGCAAAAAAACCCAAAAAACTGAGAGACAGCTTGAGCCTACTATTCCGCGCTCAAGCACAAACAAACTTTTACATAAAAATAACACAATATAAAAAAAAAACAGTATAAACATATTCCGCGCTCAAGCACACGCAGCCAAACACTGCATTAAGTTTGCTACAAAGCACAGGCAGAAGTAGCCTAATAATTGTGAAAAAGGAGAGCATTTTAATATTTATTAATAAACTAATGTTTTCTTTGTCGGCTGCAAGATGAAATTTAGTGATTGCTGACCCTCATCTCCACAGGATGCGCATAATCAGGGGAGTATTTGCTTGCGTTGAATTGGTTTGTTTAAAAAAAAAAATATCGCGAAGCTTTAAATAAATACATTATCAACGTATAAAAAGCACAAAAAATAAAAAAAAAAACAATAGCGAGCCGTTCTGAAAGAAGGAAAAATAAGAAAAAATTATTTTATGTGCTTTACCATAAATGCATGGGTATCAATAATTTCCACATAAACACTTGAATTTGAATGTAACTAGAGCACATTTCTTTTAGGTTACAATATGGGATCCGCATTAAAAATAAATCTTTACAAGTCTACAACTGAGATAGATACAGTAATAACCTTTAAATAAAAGTTTAGGCTATTTGACATTTTAAAATGATCTAACGGCTGATGCCGCTCCAATTTGTTGATTTTGATTGTTTTAATAAATCTCTTTACATTAAATATAATCAAGGTGAATTTAGCCACATATGTCTATAGTTATTATTCATTTATATCCTAGGTTTTAGTATAGGAAGAAAGATGGCCCTACGTGACCAGAATGTCCAGACCCAGATGAGAAACATCTGGGGAAAAGGGTCTTTCTCCTTACCAGACCAAATAGGGGGCCCCTTCTCTCTGGGGATCGAATTGTAAGCATAAAGAAAATTATGGAATATTGGAAACGCCCTGTATATGGTATATAAGGAGATACCACATAACATTTGGGAGATCTCCTCGCAGAGAACATCTCGGCTTCGTTTCTCTCTGAAATAAAAGTCCCATCTTCTGGAAACAAAAACCCCAAGACTGAGTGTGATCCCTCAGATCCATGGCAGCAGACACGACACTACATTTGGCGCCCGAACAGGGACTGGAAAGGAGCAGCAGAGTGGAGAACCGCTTTTGAACTGACTGATGAGCAACACGCACACAGTGGTGGCCACCATAGAATAAGGTAAGCATTTTGCTTGTATAATTAGTGTGTGTTGTTGAACGGTCAGTTCTGAGTGGTAAGGTCACTTAAAATCTGCTCTTCCAAATTTAGAATTAAAGTAAATAAATTAAAATGGGGGGTTTTGTTTCCAGAAGAAAAATTACATACACATATTTGATATAATGTTAGAAAGGCCTTGATAGGTGACCTAAATTAAGACTAAATGGTGTAGGCAGAAATTTATTGCATGTAAGGGTCTGTGTTTATTGAAGACTGGTCTAAAGAAGAACAGCAATAAACGGGAAACAGATGTAGAATCGCGCGTAAAAGTCCTTTGGATACCGCTCTGTAGAGGTCGTTAGGGAGATACAGAGGGCAGCACGGAAAGGCATAAATTCCTGCAGGGTACTGCTTTTTTACTGTATGGAGGAAGTGCATCAGTGAAAGAGCGAGTAGAACTGACAGGTCACTCTAGGGAAGAGTGTAATGTTTTGTGTGTGTGTGAAACTGTGTCCGGACGAATGTCTGTGTGAGTGATGAGAATGTTTGAACAAATAAATTCCGTATCGGGTGGGTAAAGCTGAGCACCGTTCCTGGACCGTCACTTAGGTGGGGCCGTGCAGGATTGGACGCAACTACCACACTCGAGAGGGATGATTGAATGATGAGCCCTATTAAATTAAGGGACAAAAGTATGAGAGAATGAGCCCTATAGGATGAAGGGACAAAGGATGAAATGGTTTAGAAGGAGTGAATGTGTTTAGGAAAATAGAATCAATAAAATTTGAATCAAGATTTTTTTATAGGCTTTTGCATTTGGGATGTCTGTGTGAAAGAGAAGGAGAAATTTTGTGAGACCAGAGCAGTAGAAGTGAGAGCAAGGCATTAAGTTAAATAAGTATATTAAAAAATAATATAAGTGCAGACAAAACAATAAAGAGAAGTAAAGATAAATAAAGAATTATTTTTAGAAATTTAATACATACTGAGTGATAGTAAAATAGAGTTGAGATTATCAGTTTATACAAAAAGTGTACATGCATCAAACAGAATTAATAACTAAATACAAAGAGGCATGAATAAAGACTAAGGAATAAAGAAAAAAAAATGGAAAAACTGGTTAAAAATAGATAAGATAAGTTGATAGATTATTAAATATATAGATAATTAAATAAAAAAATATATATACAGAATTAAAAAGTATATATTGGATTGTAATATCATAAGAAAAGATATGAAAGCCACTCAGATATGGCAGGAAATAATAGGATTAAAATATCCACTGTGTAAAGAGCTAATAAATAAGATCTCAAACAAATGGCAGAAGAGAACAAAAATATGACAAAATGGCAAAGGAAGAGACATTCGATGTAGCATTGTGTGAGGAGATGGAAAACTCTGGTAAAATAAAAAACTACAAAACTGAAAGCATCAGTAAAAAAAAAAAAAAAAGAGAGAAGCAAAGAGGGAAAAAGAGAAAAATAAGTAATAGCCATGTTTAAGAAGGAATATGAGAATGTTGAAAAGTTTAAAAAAGGCCAGGAAAATACTAAACAGGCAGACAAAGAGACAGAGAAGAAGAAGGGAAAAGTATTTTTTGAGCCTCCCTATTTCCCTAAGAGGGAGAGTTCCAATTCTCAAGGGAACAGTGGAAGTAACAGGAGAACTGGAGATGGAGGGGCATATAGAGAGATGGATGGTAGAGAGAAAACCAGCTGTGAAAACACAGAGGCAAGACAGAAAGAAAAGTAAAGGCTATTTACAGACTGTTACAGACTGGCACGTACAGCATTAGAAAAAAATGAAAGCAAACCAGGAAGATAAACCCAGGTTTGAGGAAGGATTAGAAAAAAATAAGGAGAAAAGATAATAGATAGAAATAGAAGCACAAGTACAAGCTATGGAAGAAGAAATGGAATCAGGAAAAAAGATACAGGAGGTAAATAGGTCAGAGAGAGGAAAAAGTAAGTTGTTCTACAGTTATTAATGAGGATATACATAAAGCAGATGAGTTTTTGATAACAGAAAATGGGAAAAGGGCAGAGAAAAGGGGACATTCAGACCACTGGCTGCACAACTCCCAATTTTAATCAAGGGTGGGCAGGGACAGTATGTCCCCTGGGCTTCACAGGACCTTGAGGGGTTGGTCACTCGCCTCCCAGATATTCATGAGGGGGCTGGAAAGTGGATCAGGGTGTTTGAGAAAGAAAAACTATGGACAAACTTTTGGCTGTGAGAGACAATAAAGCTTTGCTGGCTAAAATTGTAGGAGGGACAAAGATGGATGAAATTCTTCAAACAACTACTCTAAACAGAGCAGTGAACTCTCGTAATATGGATGGGATTGTTTTTGATGCATTCCGACCAGCAGTGTGGCAGTATCCGATCAGATAGTATCTGATAGTATCCGATCAGACTGAATCCTAAATCATTAAAGGGAGAAGAGCTGGGAAACACAGAAAATCCAACCACATATGTTCAGAAACAGCTGACAAGGTGGAAGCAAGAAACTGAAGGGGATCCAAAAAGAGACCCATTAATGGCAACATTGTTTAGCCCACTTACAGAAATCCCTCCAAACGCACGCCCGATTCCTGTGCCCATAATTAATGTTTATACTCAACAGCCAGGACAATGGGAGAGAGAAAGAAACCCATACAGCGAGGCCAGAGAGGAAGAGACTTATACTGGTCCTCCAGGTGTGTGCTGGGCAGATGGAACAGCCCAGACATAATAAAAATGACTATCCCACCGATCCACCTTAAAAAGTACCCTCAGTGTGGAAGGGAGAGAGCTGGCGACAGCCTAACCAAGGTCCAGTACAGGGCCCAGTAAACCCTTGGGGAGGTCCCAATTCAGGTTATTAGGGGTGCCCAGAGAATCCTACAGGGGAGAGTCAGCTTCCAATTTTAATAACTAAAGCTGATCAAGAGATTATTATGCAAATTAAAATATAGAAGGAAAAACACACCCATGATTTTAGACACAGAGGTGTTTTTATACCTGTTTAAATTTAAAATATGTCTCACATCTCCTCTTGTCTGGAAAAATTTGCAAAGACAATAGGATTCTTGGGAAAAATTGCAATTAATTCCAATAACAGCTCCAGTGTGCCTACAAACAAAAGATCAAAGTATAACAATGCCCATTCTGGTATCAAATCAGACTCCTATCAATTTGTTAGGAAGAGATGCATTATGCAAATTAGGACTACAAATTAGGTGTTCTACAGAAGGAATATATATTGCTGCAATAGGAAAAGAAACACAAATGGTAATTGCAATTCCAAATCAAAATGACAAATGAATAACACAGATATAACAAGATGTGAGTCAATAAATGGGGAAAGTTTATTGAAGCACAGATTCCTGAAGCACAGCTACTAAAATCAGAATTTCAATGCACAATGATAAATGATTAACAGAGAGATGAGAAAATAGAACAAAAATGGCAGAAAGAAACCAAAGGACAGCAAATTGTGTCTCCAAGTACATCATAACAGGTAAACGGAGCAGCTATAAATACCAGGTGGTGAATTTGTTAAAATTTATATTTTTTAATAACTAATTCTGTCCGACATACTGCAGAAATATCTAGGAAAAAAACGGGAAACAAAAAATGTAGGACGAATGATGAAAAAGACTTATAAATAATAAATGAAATAATAGAACATTTGCCAGCTGAAGTTCCAAACCTGCACACATCACTGATGAATGTCCCTACTGATGCCAAATATTTTACCATAACTGATCTTTATTCAGTTACTACAGTGTGCTGCTTGCAGAAGAGAGTAGGTATTTGTTTACATGTACAGGTAAACAGTGTCATTAAGGGAAACATTACAGTGGATTTTGAAGATAAAAAAGCTTTAGGGTGTCAGGTAGCCATATTAGCACCTGTAGTACATATTGAACCTCAAACTCAATTGGATTATATAATTCGAAGTAAACAACAAGCAGACCCCTATGAACAATAAATGTGTAACAGAAGGGAAGCTAAAAAAGACTAACAAGAGATCTGGCGTACACATGAAGGAAACGTTGCACCTACTTAACTTATGAATATTCTTGTTGCAGATGCGCATGGTTTTGGACCAGTGCGCGAGGGGGGAATTGATAAGGAAAAAAGATAAGGAAAATTAAACAAATGAAACAGAACAAAGTGATAAGAAAAATTAAACAGAACTATCAAGGCCAAAGTAAACAAAATATGTGAAAGTACTAAATTTAATTGGATTAATGCTTATCCTCTTGCACTAATAAGCTATCGCATGCAAACTAACAGGAACATGCACTTAACACCGCATGAAATGCTTACGGGTCGACCCATGCATGTGCCATATTGTAAAGGTCCTTGCAAAGGACTGCCTCTAGAGCAATTATAAATTAAACTTCAATATAATATGAAGAAATTAACTGCCATACATAAAGCTATCTATTTACAGGAGAAAAGGAAAAGAGCCCAGAGAGGAATTGGAGACTGCCTGTCCAGTTGTTCCAGGTGACCAAGTATATCTGAGGGTATTCCGGAGAAAGTGGAATCAGCCCAGGAGAGAAGGACCGTACAAGGTGGTGAGAGCTACTCCAACAGCAGTCCAAGTGGAGGGAAGCACGACCTGGTATCATCTAAACCACTGTACTAGAGTTCCCACGGGGAAAGGCAGAAATAAAAGAAAACAGACAACCAGACGATGCAGGAGAAAGTAACGAGGAAAGATCAGAGACACATGATGAAGTGCAAACTGACGAGAGCACAAAGAAATATCCACAAGAAGCTCCCTTCCTCCTATCAGATGAAATGGAGAGGACAGAGAATGAATCTGACATCATGTCTGAAGACCATCCTATGCCTAATGCATTTAATAATGCAAACCCAAACTCAACCAATGGAAAGCAACCTGACTTCCCTTCAATCGACTTTTCAACCTTTGAACAAAAGTGACAATGATTTCAACACAACAGAACCAATGATAATCAAAAATCGTAGAAACACTGATTATGATGTTCAAGGTGATGAAGACATTAATCATATTGATGCATTATGGGATACAGCCCAAAATAATGAATGGTATAAATGGGCAGCTTTTACTGCTAGAGAAACAGGGAAAGAAAATTGCTTGCTGTGCTCCAAATCTCCGTTAAACAAAGTAATAGCCATACCAAATCCATATGACTACCGAAAATGTGCCAAATTTGGGAGAAACTTTTGTCATTTAACAGATTTTACCAGACCATATTGTTTTGCTGAATGTCTAGGATTTTTGGGAAATCCTAAATTAACAGATAATTTTTTAGACCACTCTGGGGATCTTGGTGTCAGTACTCAGATGCAGAGGTGGGACTTTCAAGTCAAAAGCAAGTCTTCAAGTCATATCCCAAGCCCTCAAAGAGTTAAAGTTAATGAGATACTTAAGTGACTAATTAAGTGATGATTGTGCATTAGTGATGATCAACCTGCTGTATATTGAGAATTACAGATGATCAGATGTTAATGTTTTATTTGGTGAAAATGATGCCACCATCATGGAGATCAGTGTTTGATTTAGTTGTGCTCTTGACTTGTGCTAGTTCTCTCTCTGTAGTTATATGTTTTAGAGAAGCGAGTTCAGTGATATACAATAAATGTATAGTCACAATGAGCTGGGTGTGATTATATTCAAATATTGTTTTTTTTTTCATGAGTTCATGTTAAGAATAATCGTCCCAGTGAAATTACAACATGCATAAAAAGTAGCTACGCTTATATTTATAGAGAACGAATTATAAATCTGTGATGCACATACAGAAATTTGAACTCCAGAACCAGCATATGAATCTCAGTACAATGGAACAATCAACAAAATGCTTCATATTGCAATACAAGAAAAACTCCCATAATGCACTGCAGTATGAATAATTATTTGTCACCACTGTTGAGAATCATATGATAAACAAGTTCACGGCTAAATGCCTAATTCTAAGACCCCTTTTTTTTTTTTTTCTTAATATTGAAGTATTATTTAAAGAAAAAGAATAAATTTAAATCAGTTCAAACAGTCATCAAAAGCACAAATGCTTGCTATATGAAACAGTATTGCATTTGAAAAAGAACAAATTTATCAAAACTGTTAAAGGGGCTCAAGAAGATCACACTGAAGCAAATACTGACCACAATTATGGTGGCAAAGATTTTTTTTTTCCTTCCAATTGATTTCATCCAAGGCTGTGCTTAAAGTTAGTAGTTGTAGTTCTTGTGTTTTCTCTTTTAACTTCAGTAATGTTGATTGTTAACAGTAGGTGTTTCATCACTAATGCACAATCATCACTTAATTAGTCACTTAATTAGCTCATTAACTTTAATTGGCTTTGAGGACTTGGGATATGACTTGAAGACTTGCTTTTGACTTGAAAGATCCCACCTCTGCTCAGATGTCAGCCCTAAATAATACTGCCCCTGGGGGAGCTTTTAGTGAAGTTATGACTAAAATTAAAAAATTAAGAGCTGAAGTTACAACAAATGCCAGAAGAGACAAACAAATTTGGGGTTTGGATTGATTTGAAATTTGGAGAATGGGGAGCATGGTTTGCTAAACTGGGAATTTGTTTTGGGGAGTTGCCATACTAGTAGGAGGATTGTTATTTTGCTTGTGTATTACCTATATTGAGAACATTTATCGTCAACGCTACGGCTAAGCAAATGGAAAGTGATAAAAGTCCCAAGTAATCACAAAGACTCACAGAAAGGAGCCTAAAGGAATATTATGAAGGATGGCTAAACAAACTAAACTTAAATGAACAAAATTTTGATGATAGTTCAAGTGACTCTAACGAGGACGATGAAGAGGTCTAAAGATGAACCATACCCTTGGTGAAAGTGCTAGCCTTACTTCGGCCCAAGGTGGCCCTCTACAAACATAGGGTATCTGGGTTGAAGATCAATTATTGTAATTTTGTGATATTCAATGTGTTATGTTTTGTATGTCTTTTATACACAACTGTGACAACCACAGGCAAGTGCTGAACCAATTACACGCTCACGCTTATAACATTGTTTTCTATTAAAGAAAGGGAGGCTGGATCTTTTACTCCCTCCTAGTCAACTGTGGAGGGAGATGTTTGATCCTGTTGCTCCCCAGAGTGAAATTACATAATCTAGTCATTGGTAATAATACAGTGTGACTTATTTAGTCACTAGGTAGTGTTAACTAATAAGACTGGATTATGGAGTAGCACTCAATTTATAAAAATAATCAAATATGAGACTTACTAAGTCTCAGAGGGGGGAAATGTAGAAGATTTTTATTAATAAGATTTTCTATTAATCAAGTATAATCAAGGTGAATTTAGCCACATATGTCTATAGTTATTATTCCATCATAATCCTATGGTTGTAGTATAGGAAGAAAGATGCCTACGTGACCAGAATGTCCAGACCCAGATGAGAAACATCTGGGAAAAGGGTCTTTCTCCTTACCAGACCAAATAGGGGGCCCCTTCTCTCTGGGGATCGAATTGTAAGCATAAGGAAAATTATGGAATATTGGGAACGCCCTGTATATGGTATATAAGGAGATACCACATAACATTCGGGAGATCTTCTCGCAGAGAACATCTCGGCTTCGTTTTCTCTCTGAAATAAAGCCATCTTCTGGAAACCAAAACCCCAAGGACTGAGTGTGATCCCTCAGATCCATCCCTGAGACGGGACCTCCTCTCTCAGGTGAGGTGAACGGAATGATATGGCACCCCCGGCCCGAGCTGTGGGCTCTGCACCTTTGGCCTCTCGATGGGAGCTTGCGAACCTCCCTGGGAATGTGCTAAACACAATCTCTCAGGCTAGAGCACTGTCTACAAGACGCCTCTACACCCTTAAATGGTCTGTCTTCTCTGCCTGGTGTACAGCCCAGGGTGCAGACCCAATCTCATGCGACATATCTCTGATATTGTCCTTCCTGCAAGCGCTGTTGGATAAGGGCCGCTTTGAAGAGCTCCCTCCATTTGGAGCCACTACAGTCCATTGACCTCCACGCCCTTGGACGCTTAAGACTGCTCCTGGCATTAGCATCCGTGGGGAAGCATATGGGAGATTTACAGGCTGGCTCATCAGTGAGCCACCTGCCTCAGTCTGGGCCCAACAACTCTAAGGTCATCCTGAAACCAAGACACGGTTATGTTCATAAAGTGCTCTCTACTCCATTTAGAGCTGGTTGGGCCTTGCCATCCACATTTGCCAGATTCTATAGTCTGGACGTCCTGGCCTTATAGGCGTGGGTCCTTTCTGCATAGCAGGGCACTCTGTCATAAGACAAAAGCCAGTGCTTGGCGCTTTGCCTCCTTCATGCACGCAGCTCTTGGCCCTCAGTGAGTTCCAGTCTGTACTGAACTATTTCAGCGCGTCATTATACAAGGCTAGGCCGACCTCTGTGAGTTTAGCCCTACTGCCTTTGAGGGGCTTCCCTGCAAAATACTTGGTCCTAGGGCCCCTTGAGTGCTTAAGGCAAGTTTAAGTATTAGTCGTTCCTCTAGCATAGGGATTGCACTGGCTCCCCCTAGAGCGTCATAAACAGACACAGTACGGATGGAAGTGTCGATGGGGAGCGTGCCCAGTTTACTAACATAACCTCGGCTATGTAGCTGCATGACTCAGTAATCGCTTCAGTCGAAGTAACCTTAGGATCCTATGGCGATGTGGCATTTATATAGCCAAATGACCCCACCCATTCTGGCAGGCTTTACCGCCATTTGGTTTAATTTTTTATTCACTGCACGAACCAATGGCCGTGCAGTTACACTGCATTATTGAAAGGCTTCAGTCATCGGAGAAAAAGGAGTTTTCCCCAAAGCGTCATAAACAGACGCAGTACTCGTTCCGTATCTCAGGGAACCGAGGTTACATTAGTAACCAAGTATGTTTTTTGACCTAAAACATAGAGACTCTGATGTCAATGTGTCTGCATTCAAGCATTTCAGTTGGCTTAAACAGATCACCCTTTACAGCAGATTTAGTTCACAAACAACTGACAGCTTTGACCTAAATATGATTTTCATTTTCAAGTTCTATAAAAGGTTCTAAAAAACAATCACATTGGATTTCCTTAACCTATATGTACAATTATTCTAAAAATAATTTTAATATCATACAAAAACAACGTCAAAACAACGCGTCACACACATTACACACAATTGTACCATAGTGAATTTTGACTTCACAAGTGGTGTAGTAAGTAAGGAGGTGGATATACTGTGAAAGTACATAACCTACTGTACATATATATATATATATATATATATATATATATATATATATATATATATAAAAACATAAAAATATATATATATATATATGGCATAAAATTTGAAAGCATAATAACTAAAAAGTCTGAAACATCAGTAAAACATTTTTTTTTAACTATTTGAACTAAAATGTTATCTCTCATCCATATAGCCTATGAATTTATGAAAATGCATAATTTCAATTAAAGAGACTTTAAAAGGGTCGTACCCCCAGCTCTGCATATTTAGCATGTCTCTGTTTGTTAACACACCTGATTCAGATAATCAGCTCGTTAGAAGTGACCTCGTGCATGAACTGTGTTCTGATTGACATGGTCCCTACACAGTTTTCATTGCTCCCTACTCCCGTGAGCAGGGGAAACCTGTTGAAGTTTACTTCACTGGGAACATTCATTCACGAATTTGCGCTTGCTAACGCGTCTTCACAGATGACAAGTGTGACATCATATACCTCTGTAAATAAATACAATTTAAACTCACGTCTTGCACACTTCAATGCACTTTGAATTGAACATATACATTCGCTTCAAACTGAAATCATGGCGGAATATCCTGTGGATGTCCACTTTGCAGGGC